>NC_073692.1:404610268-404692768 GCF_029784155.1 Uranotaenia lowii | reverse complement strand
TGAAACGTACGGTCGTCGCGAGTGTTTCAACAACAAAATTTCAACAAGGAGCCAAATTCTTTAGCACATGTGCTCTTAACGATAATACCCTTCGGAGCGTATGGTCCATGCTTCTTCTCTTCCTTTGTTCATGACGTCTTTGCGTTCTCTGCTCCATGATAGGCCCGACCAGTTTATGTTTTTGATCATTTCAATGTTTTCATGTTGCACTACCGTTGGACGCAAAATTGTCACATGTGACATTTTGACGTTTTTTTTTATGCCAATCGTCATAATTTGATACGTATTAATGAAATTCTTTGTCGAAACATAAAATTTATTCTAGAAATTTCAAGAAAAATTCAAAGTCAATTTGTCACACTGGAACAAATGGACACATAACTGTCACACTGGGACGATTGGACGCATATTTGATACACTCAAGAAATGAACGTATTATAACTTCGGAGCAACTCAATAGATTTTCATCAAACTTGGCATACGTGTCCTTCATAGTCGGGAGGGGATCACGGAGATATAAAGATGTTTTCGCGACATCCCAGCATGTGCAAGAAAAACGCTGCAAACTGCTTCTGGTTCGATGAGAACCAGAAAGAGTGGATGGAAGAGTGGATGTAAACGTAATCCGCTTCACAACATTAGTCAAATTATAACTCTTCCGGCGTCGCGACGCGTCGTGGAACTGTAATCAAAAATTGTCCAGGATGGCCGTATGTGATTGTCGGTGGTTTTAGCAGACCATTTCCTTTATGGGTTTGCTTTGAGTTTTAAATTTTGACGCACCTCGAAAAAATACCAGAGATGCCTGTTTTTTAATGTTTACGAACTATTCCGCCAGAGTTACTTCATCCGGAACTTGTCCTAGGACCGTATTCACTTCAAACGGATTGATTGTCCTCTTCTGGTATCGCTTCTTCGCAGTTGAAAATTGGTTGAAGAAATGTTGCTTCCTATAAAGTGAGTGAGCTGCCGCAAATTGCTCCCCGTGCCGTTTTATTGATCAAACCCGTTAAAGACTTCATGTTTGTCACCAGATAATGTACGCTTTCAAATAATCTGATTCAGGCCATCCAGATTTTTTTTTTCAATTTTTTCACGAATAAAACACAAGAACCACATACGAAATGCCAAATCAAACAAATAGCGGGAAAATGTTCGTGGTGTGACAAATACGCGTCCATTTTTCGACTTTTCATAGAATTTCGCAGCATAAATGTCACACAAGGATTTTCATTAAAATAACAGTTCATTTTCGAAAAATTTGATCGAGGCTCATATGATAGGAGTATACTTTAGAGATCTACGGCATTGAAGTCAACAAAAATTGCGAAACTGTGGGATAACAGCAAAGTGTTTTTGTGAAACTTTCAATGCGTTTTTCTCGCTTTCTTCTTTTGTAACATGTGACAATTATGCTTCTAACGGCAGTGCAATGAATGAAAACATGTAGTAGAAAGACAACATAAATAATAATTAGACGCTCTATTTTTTTTTTCGGGATGCGGACTTAAGTTCTGGCTGTGGAAGTTAGATTAGTGATGACACAGTTCGATTTTAATAAATCATTCAACGTCAGCTGCAAAGTCAAAATTGCCTTCTGATTAGCCTTCTTTTTATTCTTTACACATCTCAGATCCATTTGCCAATAAAACAATTGAGCCCCTGAGGACCAAAAAGGTTCAAGTGCCAAAATAATCAATTTTGATTCAAGTACCTCACGATGCTGTATATCTCAATCTGTATCTAGTGCAAAAAAAAAAAAACAGATGAAAAAATTAAAACTTTTTTGATTGAATCAAAATTGCTTAAATTCGAAAAGTACAGGTTTTTTTTTCAAAAAAGAAGTGTTTTTGTAGCGGAAGCCGACTTTTAAAATGAAGGTGATAATTTAGAGAAGAAATTCATAGTTTAGAGTAGAGATGTACCGAAAAGTGGTATTCGGCGAACGGCCGAATACCGAATATTGACCTTTTGATCTATTCGGCCATACAAATATTCTTTTGAGTTTTCAATAGAAATACTTCTATTTCTACTTCTTTTTCTAATAGAAATCTTCTATTTCTGCCATCTTAATGCCCCTCATGTTTTTCAGTCGATTATTCCCAACAATATGTATCAGATCTTTTTTAAGTAGAGGTCTATTTGATTTTCAAAATATCATCATTAGCTGAAAGGAAATCAGATGACTTGTCGCTTCTAGGACGTTTATCACAAATGAGATTGGGTTTCAGTGAAATCTGGGACAAAACATGTCAAAACAGGTGCCAAGCTATTTGAAATTGCTTTCTTTTATATCTATTTAGATGAATGTCTAATTTTTGCTAAAAAAAAGAACGATGATCTACGATGAAGAAAAGAAACAAAATTACTTGACATTTTAAGTTTTCGTCGAATTGTTCAAATCGTATCTAACGAATACATTTTCCTTTTTAAAATCGTTTTGTAACACAAAATTTAAAAAAATTCAGAGACATTCGATTTTGTAATTTGATTTAGAAAAAACTCTGAATAAACCTGGGTAAAATCCGGAAAGTTAAAAAAAAATGTGGCCATCCCGGTCAGATTTAACTCTTCCGAATCTTTGTTTGGTTTATGGGGAAGCCTGGATATATTTATCAAAAAAATTTGGAACAAACGATAATCAAAATATAAACTTATCTATAGTTAAAAATACACGGAGACTTCCAAAATGTTTTACTAAAACCATAAGTTTTTGATGATTTTGAAGCTTTTTCAACATTACTTTAGGATGTTTTATAAATTTTCCAGCATCAGTTTAAAAAATTGACAAGTCTGTTCTTGTATAAATGTAAAAAAATAATCGGCCTATTCGACCAAATACCTAGCTCAACTATTCGGTGAGCCGAATATTCGGCTTAACGGTTTTTATTCGGCGCCGTTTCATTTATCCGCAGAATTCCTATATTTTTTTCGCTAATCCTTAGAAAATCCGTAGATTTCGGGCATCGATCCGTAGCTCCGTAGAAATGCTTAAAATCCGTAGATCTGACATTGCTCGGCACGACTGAAGCAACCTGAGGTCGCGGCAGACTACGCACAATCGCTCGAAGCAGCGCTGCCGGCAGAGGGCGAGCTTGACGAAGCCCCTCTCGAGGACTGTTGGGATACCATCAAGACAGCCAGAAAACGTCATCGGGCATGTGGAACGAACTCGACGGAACGACTGATTCGACGAGGAGTGTAGAAGAGTGATGGACGAAGAGAACGCCGCGCAGGAGCACCCGTCGAAACGTGGAAAATCACCGACAGCGGAAGAGGCAGCGAATTTTCCAGGACGAAATGCGCTGCCTGGAGGAGAAGCTGGAGCAGCTGAATCGTTCCCAGGAAACACGAAATTTTATTAAAAGCTCAACGCATCCTACAAGGGCTTCGTGCCGCAAGCCGAAATGTGTCGGGTAAAAGACGGGGAAATCCTGACGGACAATCGTGAGGTGATCAAAAGATGGAAACAGCACTTCGATGAACACCTGAATGGCGCACATGCAGGAGACAAAGATGATGAGGAAAGAGCCACTCCCGATGATGAAACACAATAACAAGAATACGCTCATTTCTCGATCGAAAAAGAGTACGTGTAATCAGGGGTGTTATGCTCCTCAAATCACACAATGTGTTCTGCCAGCACAATGTGAACGCAGGCTACGAAAACTGTGCGCAACGGCGAGAGAATATTTCGCTGCTCTCTCTTTCTTACTGCGCTCCGTCAATCGAAATTTCTGAGCTGTTTCAAAATGATAAGAAACGCAATGAGCTGATGCACTCTGTACAATAGATTAGTGGCTGTGCTATACATTGTTTGCTTTTATGACACTGTGAGCGCTGCACAGTTCATCGGTTTGTTTCGATGTGGCACATTGATGGTCAGACAGCGCAGACGATTTTACTTGTTTGTTCGCTCAATGTGACGGAAGAATGCACATTGCGCGCATTGTGTGAGCGAATGGCACCCCTGTGTGTAATCTTCACACTAAACGTACCGGAGGAGGCCAAATGTCATTTTTTAAACTTCAAATGACTATAACTCCAATTAAGGTACACCGGGGCAAGTGCAAACTCGGGGCAAGTGCAAACGTTCAACTTTTCTCTGTTACAAAAAAAGTAAAAAATATTTCTTCTTCTAGAAATTGTTGTTTAGACCCAAACTAACAACCTGACATAGATAAACTAAACTTTCTTTTAATTTTTCACTTAAAACACGGCACTGTTTGATCACACACGAATTCAACTACGTACTAGACATGAACAGTGTGTTTTTGTTTTGCATATTTTGGCTACAAAAAAAAAAGCATTCAAATCCGAATTTTCGTTAAAAGGTGAGTGTTTGAGACCGATATTCAAGTGAAAGCAGAAAATTTATGATAAATTTTCAGTACACCCCGAAAGTTGTGAAAATAATATTCGCTCTAGTTAACTCACACGGCGGGGCAAGTGCAAACGACACTACCGGGGTAAGTGCAAACTCACCTTCAAGCCATGTAACATCAGCCATTTCAGAAAATTCATCACCAAAATGGTTCAGCATTATATTAAAATGGTCAGAAGGGGTATCCAAAGTGTTGTATCTGAAGCGGATGTTCAAAGTTCCGTAATGCATTAGTAAATGAAGGTCTTTTGCTTAAAACAACAGGCACCAAAAATGAAGTTCCAAAAAGTGATCAATATTGCAAGAAAACAGCAAATACCATCAAGTCGCCATTCACCGCCCAGACACCATTTACCGCCCAAAATCATCCTTTTGTGTGTATTTTGAAAAAACTGGGATGTTTTCACCAAAAAAAAGATCTGTGTTCTGTGTCGGCATCATTGTTCGACCATTTCACTGAAAAAACATCACTTAATTATGCTAACTATAGCCAGAAATAAAATATTTGGGTTTTCGTTTCCGGTCAAATTATTGAAATCGACGCCTGTTAGCGAACTAAGCATTACTGTACTCCTAGGGCAGAAAGGGTTTTTGTTTACTAGATAGTACCTATTGGATCTAAAATCGACTTGAAACGATAGTTTTGTTTTCGTAGAATAGATTTGCATCAAAAAATTTTCGATTTTTTCAAAAGTTGTTGTTTTTTGAAGCGTTTAGTGACGGGCGGTAATTGGTGTATAAAAAAAAGTGTGGGTTCCTAATGACCGGTCAAGCACAATTTCTTTGTTTTTAACGCATGTATTGTGTCAAATTTGTAAATTGTAAGAAGCATTTAGTTTGATTATGTTAGAAAATGATGTTTTATCGCTGAAAGTAACCGGTTACTTGAGGTTGTTTGCCGGGAATCATCATTTTGTCAGTCAACGCACTTTGTTAAAATTTGTACTAAATTTGCGGAAAAAATTTCACAAAATGTATTCTCTCAAGATCCAAAATATGGTTTTGACAGCTCGTTGTATGGAAAATACTAAAAAGAACAGTTTCCGTGTTGTTTAGATAGTTTTTGCTTAAGAAAACATTATCGATATCCGAAAAAGTCGAGTGGGCGGTAATAGGGCCAGTTGAACTCCCCAAAGTTTTGTTAATTATTTTGAAAAGCGTACATTTTTCGCATTCCACTAATTTTTTTATTGAAAGTAGAGCAGTTTTGAGATGTATTGGAAAAGAAAGCGAATAAAAATCTGCCGTCGTTTTTTTTATTACACATGTTTGAAGTTGAAAAACCGCTTAACTGGGCGGTAGATGGTGACATGATGGTATATTAATAAAAGTTGATTAAACGTACCAGAACATGTATTCAATTCATTTTAGGACCGATACACTTACTTATCTGTGAATAAGTTTGGAAAAAGTATTGCGTTTGCACTTGCCCCCATAAACGGGGCAAGTGCAAATTTTGAAATTTTTTCATCAAATCACCGTTACTTTTTACCAAAATTTTTTTTATTTTTCGCTTTCAACGGGAATTTGTTGAGAACTATTTTAGTGATGCAACGAACGATAATTGATAATTTTAGAACATAAACATATTTTTTTAGGACACGTGAAAGTTGAACTATGGTGAAAACCGTTTGCACTTGCCCCGGTGTACCTTATAGAAGTTTTTTCGCAAATTTTTCTGTTAAATGACCAACACTGTTTTCGCTAAAACTTTCTTGTTTCTCAATCGATTTTTACAAAATTTATAGTATTGGAAAGCTTGCAGCGTGACTCAAATATGGTTCTCAGGCTTTTATTCAGCTACAACAATTTATTATAAAGTTATTCAAAATCGAAGAAACTATTTTTTACAAACCTGATTCGTGAAAACGACTGTCAGTTATTAAGCACTCGAAAAAAAATCATATACCTAGTGCTTGAGAAAGCTGAAGTTAGAAACTATACGTAAGGTACACCGGGGTAAGTGGGGACGGTTTTTCGTATAGTTCAACTTTAAAAAATCATTAAAAAATCAGCAGTGGGTCAATTTTGATAAAATCGCGTTCAATGTGATGCTGAACATGTTGTTTACAAATACTGAAGAGATGAGCTTGATAGACGCAAAGCGAAAAAAGTTATCACCTAAATTGTTATGGACTGCTGGTGTCTTCACTTACCCCGCTTTATGGGGTAAGTGGGGACGGTAGATTTTTCCTTTGATTTCTCAGGATATTTTCAACAAATTTGTGTTTTTTTTGGTTGAATACGTTACTTCATTGTTCGAACCGTCCGAAATTTTGAAAATAGTTGATGGTACTATTAATAAGGCATCTTTCAATAATTATTGTGTGTAATCCGATATTTCGAAAATATATACTTACTAGCTGATCCCATACGAACTCCGTTTCGCTTTCAAATTGAAATATGTCATGAACAGTTTGTATTAAAGTCAATTGCCAAGCATTCTCCAGATGCACTTTTGAATTCATTGTTAAGTAATAATTGCAAAATTATTGGACGATCACTTTGTCTGTCGTCTGCTACTAAATTTGAAATCAGGAATCAATTGACCGTGCCAAAAAAACACGATTATAAATTTCGACTAAATCATTGCATAACAACGCAACTATTGCCAAAACACATCGCATTGAAATCGATTGCCCTTCCCTCAAAACTCCAGTGTGCAAATTTTCAAAGCAATGCATTGTACAATAACGTCAATATTGCTAAAAACATTGAAAAATTTATTCATATGGACGATCCCTTTCGTCGACCCCTGGCAAAACATTTGACATCTGAAATCGATTGCCCGTCCCTGAAAACTACCGTGTGCAAATTTTCATCCTAATCCGATGTATAATAACGACGATATTGCAAAAATATTGAAAGGTTAATATGGACGACCCCCTTTGCCGGCCCCGTACGTGAATTTAATACCTGAAATCCATTGCTCATCTCTCAAAACTTTCGTATATCAATTTCCGTCTGAATCCGATGTATGATGAAGACAATATCGCACGAATAGTGAATAGTTAATATGGACGACCCCTTTGGCCGACCCCTGATTTTAGTTTGGATAAGTGAAATCAGTTGTTTGTCCCTAATAACTCCTATGTGCAAATTTCCATCCCAATCCGATGTATAAAAACGTCAATATCACTAAGTTACTGAAAATTTAATATGGACGACCCCTTTTGACCCCCTTTGAATTTGAAGCCTCAAATCGATTGCACGTCAATCAAAACTAACGTGTACCAATTTTCATCTGAATACGATGTTTAATAACGTCAATATCGCAAAAACAGTGAACAGTTTATATGGACGGCCCCTTTGGCCAACCCCTTACACAATATTTAACACCAGAAATCGATTTCCTGTCTTTCAAAACACTCATGTGCAAATTTTTAACACGATCCGACGAAAATTAACGTCAATATCGCGAAAACAATATTTGTCTTCTATGGACGGCCCCCTTCAAAAGGGGTCATCCGAAAATCTAAAAACATTTTTCATCCTTCCTGGTCCTAATGAGCATCCATGCCAAATTTCAGCTCTCTAGCTCTCAAGACGGCTGAGTCTATAGAGGACAAACAAACAAACAAACAAACATACAGAAATTGCTTTTTATATATATAGATTTTAGAAAAAACAAGTACTTTTCCAAACTTTTCATGATCTGAATGCTAAATAAAGCTAAATTGTATTGAATAAAGGAGAGAAAATTGAAAAAATGTGTAAACATCAAGTATGTATAAAGCCGTCCCCACTTACCCCAGGTAGGGTTTGGAGACAAAATTTTAGAGTTTTGCAAATAAACCCTTTTTTCTCAATTTCTAACCGTCGTTTCTTTTCCTAACTGGTTGTTTCGAATGTAAGGATTATTTCAATGTAGAGTTTTTCGTCAAGAGCCAACTAATTTACGAGAAATTTGAGATTGAAAAAGATGCCCATCAACTCCACATCGTAGTTCAAAACATAAAATTTACAAAAAGTCACCGTAAACATCCGCAATTGTCGGAACCGTACCCCTTTTACAGTTATTGGATAGATTACAAGTAAATTTAACATTCTGCATTAAAAGTTTGAAAAAATAGTTCACAGTATTTCTTTGATAGCCACCGTCCCCACTTACCCCGCGTCCCCACTTACCCCTGTGTACCTTATATTTTTTTTAAATTTCATTAGATCATGCATGGCCACCAAAAATGTAAAATAGTGGTGTTATCGTACTTTTTAATGAATCAACCGCCAAAGCTTTTCTAGTAACAATAGAAATTTTTAAAAAGTGAAAAGTAAAATTGACGTTATTTATGATATTTTGGCATTTTTAGATTTATAGAACACGAAACACAGAATTTTTAAAAACTGTTCAAAGGTAGCTGTTTTTCGAAATTTTAATAAATCGGCATTTTCTGAGACTATTCTAGTAACTAAATTCGACTTTGCACTGGATTTTGAGTATGTTAACGCAAGTTTATTGCAATTAAAACTATGTGCAAAAGAAAGATCATTTAATACCGGTTCTAGTGCTGTAATTACATTGGTAATGCGATGCTTAACAAAAGGAATCAACGGAATCGAAGAAACACACAAGCATTAGCGCAAAATTTCTGGATTTGCTTTCAGAAAAATATTTATCACATTTTTGTCAAGCATTGCACCGCCTTCACAGCATTGCTTAAATCTTTTGTTAACATACACTCAGAGGAAATCTTATTATAATTTCCATAAGACACGTCTTATGAACCGCTTTTTTGTGTCCAAAATAATCTTTCATAAGAGTCTTATGAAATTCTTTCAGTTTTTATAAGAAGTTATTATGAAAAATAGAAAAAGTGACATTGTGAAAAAACAATGAACACGTTCATTCCTTCAGTCAATTTTTCATCGTCTTACCAAGCACTAACCCGTTGTGGAGCCGTTAGTTTTTTTAAAGTTAAAAGTGATTTTGTCATTTTAATTGGTAAGTTCATTTTGTGTAAACGTTTAAATTATTTGTTAACTTACAGGTACACATTGTTTTTGTTTTCTATTTAGCATGATGACCATTGGAAAGGACGGCGGAACAGCGGGATGCGGCGGAACGGCGGGATGCGGCGGAACGGCGGGGTGCGGCGGAATGACTGTTGGAATCTGGCGTTGATGTGCTGCTCATAGTGACCATGAACTATTTTTAAACAAATTAGGTACGCAGAAAATAAACTGAAAGTCTTTAACATCAATTATCTCGATATTTTCTCATCACAGGTAAAATTTTCTGTTTCCATAAGACCCTCTTATGAAAAGCAACAACCTCTCATTGAAGCAGGTGTTCATCTGAAGAATTCATTCGCTTCATAAGACAATCTTATGAATTTCATAGAATTTTCTTATGGCGCCACTTCATAAGAGAATCTTATGATAGACATAATAGTATTTTTCTGAGTGTACCACTCAATATCCAGTGCAAAGTCGAATTTAGTTACTGGAATAGTTTTATAAAATGCAGATTGATAAAACTATCTAAAAACCTTAGAACAGTCGTCAAAAACTTTTTGTTTCGGGTTGTGTAAATCTAAATATGCCAACGTGTCAAAAATTACGCCAACTTTCCAATTCAACTTAAACACTGCCTTACAGCTTTTATCCCGAAGACATCTTTTTAATTTTTTTTTCTTAGACTTTGAATAACTTTAACATAAATTATTGAAGTTGAATATTTTAAGAATTATATTAGAGTCACGTTACAAGCTTTCCAAAATTATAAATTTTGCAGAAGTCGGTTGAGAAACAAGAGAGTTTTAGCGAAAAAGTGTTAGGGGTCATTTGACTCCCGGCAGTATAAGCTGGACACTCGATTTCATTTGTTAGATAATTTTTCCAACAATTCGCAATATCGATTTCAGAGTGCGCATCGATCGATTTAAAAAAATGCTATCCCAGTTAGAAGGTGCCACCCAACTTTCGAAATAAAATAGGCAATTCAAACGATAAAATCGGGCTAAACAGGTACATTTTTCGTACAGGGTATTTGTATCGAAAAAATAGTAGGTTCGCCACCTACCGTCGGTATTGCGAACCTGCTAAATTTGACGAAAAAAAATAGCCAGGAAATGATCGAATTTTTGTTTTTAGTGTCCTGTCAGTATGATCAGTGGTATAAGTAAGTATATACACTAAGTGTCGGTAACCTTTATCGTAGGTGAATAAAAAAAAACATTTCTCTAGGTAAATGGGAAAAAGGTAAAATTTACCTCGAAAGATGGGTGAAAAAAATCACCTTTGCTTCTCGGTAAATTTTACCATCTTTTTAATTTTCCGTGTATATTCGAGCAGCAAACGTTGATCGAATATCTGAAGTTGATCGAGCCACCCAGATTCTCAACAATAATGCAAGTTAAGAAGGCTAAAGGCAGCCACACAATACCGCGTCAGACGTCGCGTCACGTCAGCTGTCAACGACGTCGTTGTGTACTAAAACGCTGACGCGACGCACCCGACGATATCTGCATCACAATGCAGCGTCAAGAATCATAGCAACCAAAAGTTTGTTTTTGTTGTGATCCGTATAAGAAAGAACAACGCAATGGATTGACAACTGGAGCTTTTATTTGGGTACTGAACTGAACAGTTTGGAGGTTTGATAAGAACTAACTTAGTAGAGGGAAGCTTGAAAAAATTACAGCTCGATTGCCCGATTGCTTAGATTCAACACCCCCTCTCAAGAGGTCAATCCCAAGGATTTGAGGGAACCGGCCGATATCTTAAGTCTTCGAAAATACACTCTTTTGATTTTCTCCTTCCAGCACCGGAAGAACAGCTTTCCTTCAAAAATGGATTTCCGGGGGTCTTCGGGTATTGACATAAAAAAACTGTTGATTGAAGATCCTGAACAGAAACGCCGATCCATCATCGAATAGATGGAAACTGGAACCATCATGTCCAACCAGAACAACAAGAGTGTGACCAGCTTGTTGATCAGCTGCATGCGGGAAACCAACATGGGACGAAATTGTTTCACCTTCCTTGGACACGACATCAGCTGCCATACGTTGGTTCCCATCGATGTGATTCGATCCTTTACCATTTGAAACGACATCTGGGAGTGGACTTCGGTTTCACCATTCCTCGTCGGTTCATCTGAGAGAAAAGTACTACCGGTAGTTGCCTGGTTACTAACATAATAATCGGTAAACTTACCGGGGAGCGAGCGCTCCCTTTCGCTGTGCCTCGCCGATCGTTGTCCCAGGGACTCGTGGCGTTCTAGGTGCGAGGGGAGCGCAGGAGATTCATCGATGATTTCCACTCGAACTTGTTCAAAGTTCTCGCCAACATTAATTTCGTCATCTTCTACAGGTATCCATTCGGAACAAGCTTCAATTTCTTCGTGCCAATCAACTATGGGCGAGTCGATTTCACCAGTTTCCCCCTCTGGCTCGTACGTAGTTGGAACAATCATTCGGTATTCAACCAACTGTTGGATGTTTCCGAGGTGGGGATCCGCTTGACACAAATTTGCCACTGCTACATCCGCATCGATTTCCATCTCGTAAAGATTTTCCTTCCAAAATGCCGTTGCCACGACTACGTTGTGCTTCTGCAACACTGCTTTATTATCGCAGAAAGTAACGGTAATCCCTGCTCTGGCCAACTTCTTAACGGACAAAAGATTTTCACGGAGCTCCGGAACGTAGAGCACATCACGAATTTCAACTTCGACACCTTTGTTGCTTTGGCCTTCGATGGTTCCTTTTAATTTCGATATCAGAAACTGTCCATCTTTGGCGACGTTGATTTGGACAGGATCCACGAGGCTGCTTGTCGACTTGAACCATCTGCAATCGTTGATGAAATGGTCACTCGATCCTGAATCGAGTTTGAATATTAACCGTTTTCCATTCGATCTGCTCCTCCGAGCCATAAAACTAATGGCTTTGGAGCATTCAGCTACTGTAATTGCTTCCTTGGCCTGGCAATCTTTATACAGGTGGCCCTTCTTTCCGCATTTGTAGCAGGTTCTGTTGAAAATCGATTTCGGCTTGGTTTTAAAATTCAACCGGTTTCCGGAAAACGCAGTGTTAGGGATGAATCATCCCAGAGGATGAAAATCCCGTATAAAAAAAAAAAAAAAAAAAAAAAAGGTGTTAACGAAAAACGGAAGAAGAGGAAAAGTTGGCATAAATGTTATTAGATTAATGTAAATATAAATGTAAATATAGTTTTTTTTTTTTTTTTTTATTCCGTTTAAATAGCTCGGGGAGCTGACGCTGGAAATGAAAATTAGAATAGTTTGGAGAAGAAAATTTAAAGTTTAGAGAAGGCAGCGTAGAATAGTAAGCGATCTTGAGACGTTGGTTAGACCATCAAGCACTTCATTATATCCATGGAATATGGATAAAATGCAGTTCAAGATAATAAACCAACCCCTCCCGATACCAGTTGGAGGAAGGACAAGGGTGGGTTCGAGACTGGCCTCTACATACTCCCCAAGCATCTACATACTACTTTTATGGGCGCATTGAAAATATTAAAAATAAAAGGAACGATCTCACCAAGTTACAGGACATCATCTTCAGCTGAATTTTGTTTAGATCCTTAGGCTGGGTCTGGGTCCCATGATGTTAGGGGATGGCTTGAAGGTTCGCTCAACGTCATCATTGGACCAAATGATTTGTCGGTAGTACATGCCACGATACATGAAAAGAAAACAGAAAAAAAAGAAAAGAGAAAAAAAAAGAGAAAAAAAAAGAATTTTAGTTCATATCATCTATCAATATTTAAGAAGAAGCCTAGCTTAAACTTATAATAAACCGAGCTTCAATTAATAGTAAAAGTAAGCTACATTATTCCTGTCATATCATAGAACCATACTATTTTACCAAAATATGGATGTGAGAGCCTGTTTTGCTTTTTGGCTTGCTCCAAACTAATAAAAATTCTAGCTTAAATTAAAAGTAGAAGTAAGCTACCTTATTCCTATCACAACATCACAAAATCATGCGAATTTACCAAAATATGGATATAAGAGCCTAATCGTTTGAGCATCGCCCTACCCTACCTGCCTCACATAGTTGAATGCCTGCTTTGAATGAGATTTAAAAATTATCAAGACTGTTTGCTTTGAACTATTTATAATACTATCAAAAAAAACTCAGGAGACAGATCCGTTTCACAAACCTTAAACCACAAAATACCATTTCCATCCAATTAGCCCCCAGTGATCTAAAAAAGCTAGATTTAAGAATAAGCCATCGTAATTCATAAACCTCAAATACACACACATCCACTGGAGCATTGGGGAGGAATATGGTCTTTAAATATGTTAACCTACTCCTTTCTAACTTTCCAACTATTTGAATATATCTGAAGAGAAAAAAAACTCCATGACCATGTGATTGAGCTTTAGTTAAAAGCCGTGGGACCGGCATCTAGGGGTTCCGTTTCACTTATGGTCGGAAGTGATCCGTTGATGCCTATAACAACGCTGAATTGTGATACTCTCACTATTCTATATTTAATGTTGTTATACGTCAAGGTATACCCATTTATATCAAAGTGATATAAATGAGCACTCAATCACGCCCACGGAAATATAAATGTAAATATAGTTATAAATTTATTGGCTTTATATGATTGTTAAAAGATAAACTGTTTTTTTTTGTTTTGTTTCGATTATAGTCGTTTTAACATCTTTATGTCATTCGCGACTTATATCAACGATGAAGTTGGCGGACAAGTCATTGAAAAACTTATCCGGTACAACTGTTATCGATGTTTACTCTTGGGCTCGAACTCACGGACATCGGCTCAGAAAGCAACTGACTTGCCAACTGAGCTATATCACAAACCCTAGATAAACTGTAAATCCGAAAATCCATTCGTACAACAATATCATTTACATGTGATGGCTTCATACCATTATGATTAATGATTAATTTGAATATAAAATATAAATGCTTTGAAAATAATTTGGAAAAAAATGCCGAATATTTAATTATTTAATCTATTTGTTTCAAACTTTGACAACAAAACTTGAAAAGGGAAAGTTAAAATCCTGCTGACGCGCAAGAATTTTGAACATTTTCAAAACCAAAACGTCGACGCTGGAGAACACTGCTGTTTAGAACAAGTTTTGTGTTTTAGTACAATGCCTTCACTGACGCGACGCACCATTGTGGTGGCTCAAACGGATAAAGCCTAGTCCACACTAGGCAACATGAACTGCGATTTTTGTTATGAGACGAACTTTGTTGTCTGTTGTTGTTGTTGGAAACCTGAGACGGTCTCAGTGTCTCCCCGAATACGAAAATATTGTAACACAACAGTTCCTGTTGTAGTTATAAAACTATTAGAAACAGCGTAAAAAAACGTTTAGAAAATGATATCTGAAACCATAAAAAACATTGCACTTATCTTGAATTCCAAACCGACGGTCTGTTGAATATGGCGTTAAGTTATGTTACTGTTTAAAACTGTTAAAACCTTTATATGGAGGAACTGTACTACAAAAAGTATAAATAACGTCCAGAAACCGCTCTTGGAAAACGTATTTAGACAAGCAAACTGTTAATATTACAGTTTTTCGAAGAGTAATCTTTTATCTAAACAGTAACAGTAATAGTTATCAAACGATTCCAAATAACGTATTTTCTAACGTTATCTAGAACCGTATACATCAATGGCGGTCTCACACACACATAGATGGAAATATTTTGGAAATTTTCGGATGTTTAATATCAATTTAATTTTTTCTCATTATCTTTATTGAACTGGGTTAACACTTACATGCTAAATTAAAACCGATTGATAATTTGATTCTTGCAGAAAGATCCTACCCGGCCATGGGCATAGCGTATGGATTCGGGTAGCTCCAGCGCTATGGAATGCTGGTAAGCCATCGTCACCCGGGTGATGAATGAGCGAGGTAGCTGAAATTAATTTATGATCATTAATCTGTTTTATATATTTAGAATTTATTTGTTACTACTTACGGTTATTAATTCCGGTAGCTTCCGCAGGAGACAGCCAGTAGAATCCTGTTGAATGCAGATTTCGGATGGGCGAAAAATTGTTGTTGTGTTTTTGTGTCTCTTCCATCTGTGGGCAGTGGTGCCGACAATACCGATTTTTGAAAATTGTACCGATAAGAAATTAATATGTGGAAGTAAAAAAAGATTTATAGCGTTTATATTTCCAGGTCGTCTTTTTGCATGCATGCTACACATCTAATTTGTAATTGCTTGATGTTTTTTAATAACATGCATTATTTTCAATGACAAATGAACTAAAATTGTAATTAAGTCCATGGATTCGTATAAAGAAACTTGCGTAATCATCTTGCATAATGAGCATTGTTAAAAGCATCTTGTAAGGCCGATGACATAGTGAGAGCGAATTGGCGAACGCGACCCATGCGATCTGGAGCGGTGGAACAAATTGGCATCTCCTTCGTCGCATTTAATGTCAGGTTAAATGATTCTCATACATTTCCCTCAAACGTGGTTCGCCGCATTAATTCCCATCCGCTGATTCGCATCGCATCGCGTGCACCATGTCATCGGCCTAAATCAAGAGCTGAACTTCGTTTAATATAATGATAGTAAAAAAAAATAAAGTTATTTTCATAATTGTGTACTAATTTTGCACAAAACCAACTGGCATCTCTGACCGGGCGTTTCGTTGATTTTGACGTGCGAGTTTGACAAGTATGACAGAAGGAATGAACGGTTTGTTTAACGGTTCGAGTTCAATTTAACGATCAAAGAAAAATTGAAGGAAGTCGTTCATATCATTCTATCACCTTTCCAGTTACCATCGCACGTTTTTACATGAACGTTCATATTTCGTCTGTTATCGTTGGCGAAGTAAAGTTCAGAAGAACAGCTACTTTTTCAGATACAATCACTATTTCTGAAACCGTTGATGTATCGTAGAGACGGTTTGAGATACGGTTTTTTAGTATGCGGGTCCCGAAGAAAATGGGAGACGCTGAGACCGTCTCGAGACGAACCGTCTCCTAGTGTGGACTAGGCTTAATGGTATCCTCAAAATCAAATGTCAACGCGACGCTGACACGACGCGACGCACGACGTGCTATTGTGCGGCCGCCTTAAGACAGGTTTAGGCCACCCTAGTTTATCTTTGCGTGATCCCTTTTCTTGGGCTGATTCAGCATGGGAACTTTTGCTAGGCCTTATAGGCAGGGATGCCAGGTGTTGACGAGTAAAAATCTGGGCAATTTTGAAAAAAAGTCTGTGTGTGTCTGTGCAAAGGGAAAATCACAAATTTAAGCAAAAAATTTGATGGAGCGGGAGAGGGGGGGGGGGGGGGGGGGGGTTCTGAGGTTGTCTGTTATTTTCTGGTATTCGGGTTATTTTCGAGTTTAGAACTATATAATAAACACTGTTTCCTACGACGTAACTTGCCGATCTTATTTAAAAAATATTGTTTAATGAATGATTGGTCAAATACCAATGAATACAAGCGAGATTTCAGAATAATCTGGCACTTACGGATCAAATTCGATGCATGAATATTGATTTTATCACTCAATTTTGAAAGTCTGTAAAATCTGGGCACTCTCAGCAAAAATCTGGGCAAAATCTGTGTCTGACCAATATCTGGACGAAGGGTCAAAAGTCTTGGTTTGACAGACAAATCTGGGCACCTGGCAACCCAGCTTATAGGATCAGTTTTAGCCCGAAACGCGTATGAAGTTTGTTTGAATTCGATTGTATTCAGATATCAAATTTAGTTTTGAGCATTTTTTTAGATATTGGTTTCCGAATTATTAGTTTGATTTTAGTAAAAATGTTAAATTCATATTGCAGATTTGGATATGCGATTCAGAATTAAAAATTCAGGGAACCTCTCATTTGAATCATCCCAAAGGATCCACATCCCTGAAACAGAAGAAAAAACGCCCGCCCCTCATTCCTTCAATAATTCGATGTGATATTTTCTGTGAAATATATTTGATCAATCTCGAATTTGAATTTGAATTTTATGAACCAAGCTTGCAATGATTTTAACTTGAATTTTGTGATTCTTTTTACGATTGATGTAAGTGAATTTGTATAATTAAACTTACCAGCTCGTTATAGATTATATTAACTTTCACAATACACTAATAATTAACTTGATCAAGAATAAAATTGCACAATACAGCACTTCAAAACTTGATAAGAAACAAAAAGCGACGCGACCGTTGTGCTCGAAACATTCAGACCGTTATGAAATTTCTCAAGCGTTTGCAGCAAAAGCTGTTTAAACCGTTTGTTTTGATGTTTGCTGACACACTGAGAAAAATCTTCGCAATTAATAAATGAGCTGTGCTGCCAGTTGCCAATTTGTTTCTGTATTCTATACATTTCCAATAAGTTTAAAACAGTTTTTTTTAAATCTCTTATTATTTACTGACTGCTGCAGCATGGTTTTACCTTTTTTGAATTAATTATCAAGAAACCAATGTGGCAAAATGGATTTTTTTCAGAAAATGTATTATCGATTATAGGTACTTAATTGCTGTCTTGACTTTTTTACTGCGGTACACTTTCCAATATATTTGATAAAAAGTAAAAATAGGTTAATGAATTAATTTAGATAGAACATAAACATTTGTTTCAAATGTGTCAATATATAGTTACTTAACAAAATTAATGAAAGCGGTTTTAAATAAACTGTCACGCGTCTATGATTCGTTTGAAGGTTTCTTTGCTTAAGGCTATTTCTAGCTTTTGGCTATAAGTATGATATATTTCTTTCATCATAAAAAACGAACATGGTATTCTTTAAGATTTTATTTCCAGAATCCGGTGAAATATAGATTTTTTCTGATACCATCTAAAATTCTATTAGACCATCATTTGGTTAGAACCTTCCGTTATATCCACTAATAAATTAAATCACAATACAACAAAAATTTAACAATTGCTCTACAAAAAATAGGTAAAATTTTTAGCTGTTGATCTAGTTGGAAAACCTAAAGACCCCATCATAATGTAAACCCTTAATAGAAAAACAGTTCAGGGAAATTATTTTCGTAGATTGGACGCTGTCCCTTCTGACCATCCACGACGATACTGCCAGCTCCGGCCGAAGCCACCATGAGCGCTTGGTTGCTGCAGTTGTTGATCTGTCGTTCGGCCGACAGGGCATTGAATATTTCGTTTAGCTTGTTCTGCAGCACGTCGTGCTGTGGTTCGGTGCGGCGCACTAAATCCTCGAAAGCCGTCTCCCGGAACGTTCGACCGATGGCCGCTTGCTTTTCGCGAGCCTCTCGTTTGGATGCTTCCGTAGGTTCGGCCAGCACCCGCTTCATCGATTCGAAGTTGTACTCGGACGCTAGCGAGCGTTTCTGGACCCCCGGGGAGCTGCTCACGCTTTCCACTTCGTTGTAGTTGGCGTCAATGATACTGTTACGAGCGGCGGCTACAAGAAGTTGGTTAGGCGTTAGTTAGCAAATTGTGAAGTTGATTTCTTTTAAGACTTACTGGTATCGACCCACGAGTGTCGATGGGCGGACATATCCGATTGGTTCAACGAATAGGGGGTGCCCGTCTGGACCCGATTATGTTCCAAACCGGCCTGCTGGAGACACTCGGAAACGGCCAGCTTATCGATCATCAGGTGTGGCAAGTTGGTATTCAGTGTGCTGGGTGCCGATTTTTCGTTGTCCAACAGTGGCGGCAGCAGATGGGTGGCTTCCTCCATGCGAGCCTGGATCAACTTTTCCGCATACTCGACGATGGATCCGATGGTTGTGCACCGACCAACGAGAATAAGCAGTGAGATGGCGATGCTATGCAGATTGCAGCGATGCTTCGGCGAAAGTTCGGCCTCGGTTATGGCCACCTGTTGTACTCTGGAATTTTGAAAAAAAAAAAATATTAAAACTTTAGAAAACGAATTGAAACGTATTGTTTGCATATAGAATCAAGGATTATTTTGTACTGTGTATTAACTGACCATAGTTATTCAGCCGAATAGTGTGATAAGGACGACAACAAAGTCTTAAGAAGGTGATAGGATTCGAGTGGGAGTATCCTTAACGGTTATTTTTCTCACGAGGAACACGTGTCCGTTTATATTCTAATACGAAATCCAGGTGTTGCATAAAGAAAGGCGATTGATAATTCAGAAATGTAAATTTTTAGCATCGAAGGAATCAATAATACAAATAAACAAACAAGTTTGGTTTTTGAAATGTTCACAAAATTAAGAACATCTCTGTATTGTTAGATTTTTCTGTCATTTTGGCAACTATGCTCAGTGGCTTGAAACCGCCTGAATTTATACTAGAAAATTTATGCCAACATTGAAGAAAGTTTCTTTACAGCCGGGGCAAAAAAAAATTCCTGGCTAAAAAAGTTCTAATCTAGACGGTACCTAATTGTTTTGAAAATATGATCCAGTCAAAATAAATCAAGCGCTCTAAACTAATCCATTGACATCACGACGATATTCATTGTGATTTTGCGTAATTCAAGTGGCGCAAGATGTTAAAAACACGATTTTTCAATCTAGAAGAAATTGTTTGTTCGATTTAAATTTATGTTTTTTGCATACAAATAGCTATCTTTCATTGATTCAACTTCAAAAACGGTTTCCTGTGAAAGTAGAAATCCATGAAGTTTTTTTTTCAAATGTGACCGAATTGGGTTATTTGTACAATTGGATTGAACGAAAAACAATTTACATAAGGTATCAGTATCACATCACCACATTTTTATCAAATGGAGTTAGTCACCCAAACTAAATAGTGACACAAAAACAGAGTTTTAATTATTAAGAGGCAAAAGAATTTTTAATTTCAAGCCTTTATAAAATCAATCGAACCAACAAAATTTACTAAATAAACGAAATATCTGAAAATATTAATTTTCCTGAGATTTCGTTACCTATACTCTGTGGTCTGAAAACGCCAGAATTTATACTATAAAATTAAGGGCAATAAATGCAAGCGAAATGGATATACAACTAGGGCAGGACACAAAGTTAAGTTTTTCTTTACTATGTTAGACTATGTAGGAACTTCTAGCACCTCCATTTTAAATGTAAAATTTTTGTGAAGAGTCAAGGTTTCGAAAAAGTTGCTTGGATTATAAACAAATAAACTCAAAAACCCCAATAACTTGAGATAACAACTAAGTGCGACTTGTTAAATGTTAAATGGCGACCGTGACATGACTTTTATGGAATAAAATTTAATGCTCATCCTCATAAATTTCCAAAACGTTCACTCACCCGAGTACAAACAACAGGAACTCCTGGACCGTTTCGCCGCAGGCCATCTCCACCGCCATCAGACCGGCCGTGTTGAATGAAGATTTCAGCACCTCGATGTTGTTCTCCAGGGACATTCCGTCGATCAGCGCCTGCAGCATGTTGGAGCCGTACTTGTGCGTGAACAGAATATCGGACCGGGATGGTTGTTCCATCGTGAGGGTCGGATAGTTGCCGATGCTGATCACACTGAGCAGGTGCTGATTCTGGTGTCGATCGAGCAGCTGCTGGAAGATTTGCATGACGATCACCCGGATGGTGACGGAAGAAGCGCGAGCCATTTTCAGCAGCGGTTGAAGGAAGGAAACGGGGAAAGCCTTCTCGAAGGACACCGTTCGATACTGGGTGCCCACTTTCAGGAGTGATTTCAACAGGATATGCTGTAGCAGAAGGTCGCCCTTGGATTTTTTCGATGGATCGGGAACGGTGTTCATGATGAAAAGCATGATTTCTATTTTCTGATAGTCCGGATGGTGATTTGCAAATTCTCCGAGAGCATTGATGAGAGCTTCCTGGTATTGGGTTTCTTCTGGGGTGGATTCGTGCTGAGTGCTGACCGATGTTTTGAGATGCGTTAGCAGATTGTTGATGATATCAAGTGCAGAGGGTCCAACGCTTTCCCCTGCGGCGATAGCGATAATTTTTGAAAGGACCACTGCAAGCGATGTTCTCGTTTTGGGCGATGATGCTAGGTTTTGATCGAGATGGGACATGAGTGTCTCCACAACTGTGTAAGAATACTGTGGTTGAATAGATATCATAACTATGCGGAAGGTATCGATTGCGAAACGATTGGGCACCCAAAGTTTGTGATTATCAAGATGTGTTAGCAGTGGCTTTAACACAGCACGGATATGTCCAAATGAAGCTCGGGAAACGAGTTCCCGTAGAACTGATTCCGCCAGAACCGGTGGTGTGGAAGGTGTGGCCTCTTGGTCCAACGTTTTGGTACCACTGGAAGATTGCATATTAAAAAGCAAAGAGGGGACGATCTTTTCCATGTGCTGCTTTTCCCAGATGTTTTCCACCAAATCATCCGAAACTGTTTTCCTGATCACACCTTGTAGGCCCTTGATGCCTGCCATTCGCATACTGTCTCGCAGTTCCAAATCGTCATTGTTTCCGAAACACATGGAGCTGAATTTAGAAATGAAGAAATCATATCTTCGATGGTATGAAGGAGTGTCCTCTTCGATGTTTGCAAATCGAACAAAGGAGTTCGTTGCCATAATCTGCAGGGTCGGATTGGTGTCTTCCAACAGCTTTTGAACCATCCTCAAAAAGCTTTCGACGAAAAGGTTCAAAATCTGGGCATGGCAAGCCATCAGCAACAGATCCATTGCTTCCATGGCTATTTCCACAAACTTGTACCGCTTCCGGTTGATGTCCTTGGAGGCTCGCTGGTACAGATACTCGCCGATGCGATCCAGCTTTTCTGGCGAACGTAGAGAGTAGAACGTCAACTTTTCCATGTTCGATTTAACCAGTCCATCTTCCGGGTTGACCGGAAATATGTTGTCCACTAGCCGCTTGTAACGAGGCCTTAAAGCTGAACAGCACCCACAGCAACCTTGAAACGGAGAAGGGCAGCGGAACAGAAAGTTAGAGTTTTATGGTTCATTTGACGTAAATGGTGTAGAATAGTAAGGAAGAAAAAGATGAGTCACGCAATGTTAAATAATTAATAGGTTTTCTCAATGCCAACATGGCAGCGTCTGATTCAATTTTAAATTTACCCAACATTTTTCGGCTGCTATCAATTTGACTTCACGACAATCAGGAAACACTTATCACTACCAATTTGTAAAAAGGCGACGATTAAATTGAAGTCATTTTGCTGTTTTTTTTTAAGCTGAGCATAAAAATTGTACTCAAACAGAACAACAATCACTGACTGAAGTTTTGATTTGGATTTAACTTGCTGGAAAGCTGCAGCGAGCAGCCGAAAGACCAAAAAACTCCCAAGTGGGTGGAAAAGTGGGGGTGTTACTGTCAAATTTCGTACTGGAAAAAATTAACTGGTGTGAAATAAACGATTATGCTTGCAGACAATCGTTTTCAGAAGATGAGATCATCACATTACATCATCGTCATCGAAAATGAATAGATTTAAGCGCTATTTACCAAATTATGGTTTTGACAATTCTTGCTATACTGATAAAAACTTTTAAAAGCCTTTTACTGTTACCTTTAATTTACCAAATCTTGATACCTACATAGGTCCTTTCGATATGATGAGTGATACAATTTTTCCAGAATGAACACTTGTTTCAGTGTAGAATGGATTGTGTTTGTGTACACCTGGAAAGTGAAACAACAGCTGATTTTTGCATTAGGGTTGTTTTTTTGTTTGTTTCCAAATCAGTTTTTCTAGTAAACTGCATGTGATAATGTAATATTTCATTCAGATATAATTCAGGGAAAGCCAAATTTATATTAAAGTAGTATCACCAAACGATTTTCTAAATAATGCGTTTGTTTGAATCGAAAAGATGAAATTGTTTAAAATTTCAATTAAAAAAGGATTGCTGCAAAATTAAAATAAACCAAAATCCATAATTTCGATAATTAAAATTGAGAAAAAACATTTGTGGGAACATTCAGATTCCTGCAGGATTATCAGATTAAGAATTCAGATTCAGAATTCAGATTCAGAATTCAGATTCAGAATTTAGAATTCAGATTCAGAATTCAGATTCAGAATTCAGATTCAGAATTCAGATTCAGAATTCAGATTCAGAATTCAGATTCAGAATTCAGATTCAGAATTCAGATTCAGAATTCAGATTCAGAATTCAGATTCAGAATTCAGATTCAGAATTCAGATTCAGAATTCAGATTCAGAATTCAGATTCAGAATTCAGATTCAGAATTCAGATTCAGAATTCAGATTCAGAATTCAGATTCAGAATTCAGATTCAGAATTCAGATTCAGAATTCAGATTCAGAATTCAGATTCAGAATTCAGATTCAGAATTCAGATTCAGAATTCAGATTCAGAATTCAGATTCAGAATTCAGATTCAGAATTCAGATTCAGATTTCAGATTCAGAATTCATATTAAGAATTCAGATTCAGAATTCAGAATTCAGATTCAGAATTCTGATTCAGAATTCAGATTCAGAATTCAGATTCAGAATTCAGATTGAGGGTGAAAACACATGGTTAATCCCTCGTTAAATAAAACGTACAAAAAAAAAAAAGAATTCAGATTTAGATTCAGAATTCAGAATTCAGATTCAGAATTCAGATTCAGAATTCAGATTCAGAATTCAGATTCAGAATTCAGATTCATAATTCAGATTCAGAATTCAGAATTCAGGATTCAGAATTCAGATTCAGAATTCAGATTCAGAATTCAGATTCAGAATTCAGATTCAGAATTCAGATTCAGAATTCAGATTCAGAATTCAGATTCAGAATTCAGATTCAGAATTCAGATTCAGAATTCAGATTCAGAATTCAGATTCAGAATTCAGATTCAGAATTCAGATTCAAAATTCAGATTCAGAATTCAGATTCAGAATTCAGATTCAGAATTCAGATTCAGAATTCAGATTCAGAATTCAGATTCAGAATTCAGATTCAGAATTCAGATTCAGAATTCAGATTCAGAATTTTCAGAATTCAGATTCAGAATTCAGATTCAGAATTCAGATTCAGAATTCAGATTGAGGGTGAAAACACATGGTTAATCCCTCGTTAAATAAAACGTACAAAAAAAAAAAGAATTCAGATTTAGATTCAGAATTCAGAATTCAGATTCAGAATTCAGATTCAGAATTCAGATTCAGAATTCAGATTCAGAATTCAGATTCAAAATTCAGATTCAGAATTCAGATTCAGAATTCAGATTCAGAATTCAGATTCAGAATTCAGATTCAGAATTTAGATTCAGAATTCATATTAAGAATTCAGAATTCAGATTCAGAATTCATATTAAGAATTCAGAATTCAGATTCAGAATTCAGAATTCAGATTCAGAATTCAGATTCAGAATTCAGATTCAGAATTCAGATTCAGAATTCAGATTCAGTATTCAGATTCAGAATTCAGATTCAGAATTCAGATTCAGAATTCAGATTCAGAATTCAGATTCAGAATTCAGATTCAGAATTCAGATTCAGAATTCAGATTCAGAATTCAGATTCAGAATTCAGAATTCAGATTCAGAATTCAGATTCAGAATTCAGAATTCAGATTCAGAATTCAGATTCAGAATTCAGATTCAGAATTCAGATTCAGAATTCAGATTCAGAATCCAGATTCAGAATTCAGATTCAGAATTCAGATTCAGAATTCAGATTCAGAATTCAGATTCAGAATTCAGATTCAGAATTCAGATTCAGAATTCAGATTCAGAATTCAGATTCAGAATTCAGATTCAGAATTCAGATTCAGAATTCAGATTCAGAATTCAGATTCAGAATTCAGATTCAGAATTCAGATTCAGAATTCAGATTCAGAATTCAGATTCAGATTCAGAATTCAGATTCAAAATTCAGATTCAGAATTCAGATTCAGAATTCAGATTCAGAATTCAGATTCAGAATTCAGATTCAGAATTCAGATTCAGAATTCAGATTCAGAATTCAGAATTAAGAATTCAGAATTCAGATTCAAATTCAGAAGTCAGATTCAGAATTGAAATTCAGAATGCAGTTTCATAATTCAGAATTCAGGTTCAGAATTAAGTTAAAACAGAATTCGGATTCAGAATTCAGATCCAGAATTTAGTTAAAAATTTGAAATTTAAAATTTAGGCTTTAAATTTGAATGCACAACTATCACTCCGTTTAAAGGTGCCTAAAAACGTCCAAAGTTTCGATTGTTCGACCCTCAAAAATCATCTGAGGGGGACCGACTAAAAGTTTGACTAAAAAATGTATAAAATTGCGGATTCTTGTGTTTGAAAAAAATTTCGTTCAAAACTCGAAAAAAAAAATTTGTGTCAAATTTCAATTTCGAAAAATGGAAACATAGAGCGCTTTGAAGCATAATTAAATGAAGTACGATTAAGCTGAAATTTTTCACATGGCAGTTTTTTTGTCCAATCTACAAAAATATCATCGGTTTTCGAAATTCGACATGATCAACTTGGCTGCCACTATAATGTACAAATAAAATATATTGCATTAAGTAAGTCGTAAATTTAAATAATGTGAATAGAAAATCTAAAATTTCAAGTTAATTTGATTCCTGGGAGTAAAATTCAATTAAAAATCCTAGATTCAATAGATCTATCAAACTCCACAATGATAAATCATGACACAATGCTTTGAAACAGAAGGCAAAAATTATCTATTACAAGATTCGGAACTCCGACGAAAAACGACGGACAAAATCCGAAAGCGCCATCATTAAACGCTGCGGCAAAAATGCAACTACTGCAGTATGAACACGCTGAGGAAAAAAACCAATTTTAATACATATTTACAATTTTTATTACACGCTCAGAAATAAGTAGCAGTTTAAGAGTTTGTTTACACTCTAAAAGATGTACGGCTCAGAGGTTGAAAATTGTGAATTGAAGCCTAAGATTCAAAATAAAATGAAGTTTATAAATTTTTGAATAGTATAATCTTAATTGAGTAGAAACTAAAATATTTGAAATTTAATAAAATCTCTTTCATAAGAAGCATTAAGAAAGCTTAAACATGAATGCATCGATCATTTGAATAAATTAAAAAAAAAAAGATTAATTACAAGATTCGGAACTCTGACGAATAATTTTTGCTTCAATTCAATTAACCTTCCAAAGCTGTTCGCAAAACATTAGTTTCGGAGAAATTTGACTTGTAGTTTGTTATTATACCCGTGGCCGCAAATGTTGACCGATTTTGACGATATTAGAATCATTATAAAGGTAATTTATTTTAGTTTATAATTATTTCAAAGAAAAGTCAATTTGTTCTACTAGGTTGGCTTTAGTTGGTTTCGGATGAAAAAAGTTCCAAAAAACAATTTTATTTTTAAATTGCTTATAATTTATGACAGCTTTGCTCTATTTGAGTGCATCTTTGATTTTTTGAATTGTCTAGAATACATCTATATGACGATGTATAGATATGTGGGGGTCCAATGTACATTTTGACCTCCATCCTGAATTTTTCGGTAGAAAAAAAATCTTACTTAAAACAAAGACATCAAATTTTGTCTTTGCTTTGCTGTATCTCATTTCTCTGTGACCCGATTTTCTAAACTCAAATTTAGGTTTTTTTTCGTTAATTTGATTTTTATTTTCATAGAACATACTTGGTTTCTCAAAAATCTCAGTTCTTCAGTATATTGGAATGATGATTAAGATGCTTCGAATCTGCGCTTCGGGTCATATTGACCCGAACGGCTTTGGAGGGTTAAGCGAATTTGCATATTTATTTTTACGAATTTTTGTTTGAATGATGACGTGTATGATTGTATTTTGCTTCAAATGATAGTAGTAAATACAAATGAATAAGATAATCGATTTATTTGCAGCATGCATTTAATTTTTGTGCTCAATAATACTTGAATAAACTAAGCAATTTACACTAAATTTAATTAAAAATGTTAACTGTTGTAGGGATCAGGACAGAATAAGAATTATAAAAGCAATTGAGCCCATAGTCGAAGCAGGTTGAAACGGTTAGAATATGCTTTAATAGAAATGAGCGTGAGCGTTACGCGTCGTTTGAAAAATGAGATTAAGAGAGCGTAGCTTAAGCGTGTTTGTGAATACTGTCGATACTGAGAATGTCTGTATAGTGAAAGCTGTTGGAAGAGCGCGCGTTGAGATGGTATTGGTGAACTGATTGTATATGCGTTTCGTGTCATGCGTGATGCTCAGCAGAAAACAGCAGTTAAGAGAA
This sequence comes from Uranotaenia lowii, assembly GCF_029784155.1. Taxonomy (NCBI): domain Eukaryota; kingdom Metazoa; phylum Arthropoda; class Insecta; order Diptera; family Culicidae; genus Uranotaenia; species Uranotaenia lowii. Next base: position 404,665,294 of record NC_073692.1, on the reverse strand, counting down.
AAGATTTGACGAGTACGGATGGTTCGCGATTTTATCGGCTTCGAAAAGCGGCGGAAAACATGGCGTGCGATGAGGAACATCTCGTCCCGGTCACTACATTGGCGCAGTAAACGCTCCTTATCAAGTAATAAGATGTTATGTTCAGTGATTATGATCGGAATTGTATCTAAGTAAGTTGAAAGTGATTATAACAAAAAAAAGTGTTTCTAAAGAGGAGTGAAAATTGTGATATTGGTCATACGATGAATTGGAGAAATTTTTTTAACGCAAACAAAGAAAGTTTTCAAAACGTTAATCTTTATTTTGGAAAGATTTGGAAATAAGCGCAAATTTTTACGAAAAATGATTTTGACAAAAAGTAGAAACTGTTTAAAGAAAAAGTTTTACATGCGAATTTAAACGTAAAATGAGAAATATTTTCAACTCAACAAAGAAAGTTTTCAAAATGTTTATCCTTTTTATTGGAAAGATTTGGGAATAATCGCAAATTTTTATGAAAAATTAAATAATTATGACAAAAAGTTGAAACTGTTTGAAGAAAAAGTTTTACAAGCGAATTAAAACGTAAAATGTTGAGAATAACATCAATTTGATAAGTAAATTGTTAAAAAAAGGTAAGAAAAATTTAAAAAATTCTGGAAAAACGCAATATGATTAAAACTGTTATGAGTGATTTAAAAGCAAGTTTAAAGCTTTTCAGAAACAATCTTGAATGCATGATAATTGAATCAAATCGAAACATGATATGAAAACAAAACGATTATTTAAAAAAGTTTTTTATTGAAACAAACGAAATATTATTAAAAAATTACTATGCCGACGAAAGGCGATCGATAAAAAAAAAGAAACAATGATTTGAGTAAGTTTTTTTACAGCGAAACTTTTAAGCTCTACCGATGATAGGTTAGAGTAAAGAAAAGATGCAGAACTCTGTGAAGAAGATTGTCTAAAAAGCGAAAATTTTAAAACTCTTCCGAAGGAAGGATAGAGTGAAGAAAGAAAGATACAAAATGATTCGATTTTTTTCCATAACACGAAATTTTTTACCTCTACCGATGAAAGGTGAGAGAGAAGAAAAATAAAGAAATTAATTTGAGTAAGTTTTTTTATATCGAAAATTAAGGGCAGAGCTCTAAAAAAAGGAAAAAAAAAGAGAAAATAACAATGAATTTAAGAAAATATTCTCTTGAGATAAAAAAGAGATAAGATTAAATACCTTAAAAAATTTCAACACTCTGCTGACAAAAAAAAAACAGAATTATTTGAAAATTTTTGAAGATTGTTTTGAATGAAAAAAAAAAATTTTAAGCTCTGCCGACAGATGTTAAAGAAAAAAAAGAAGAAAGAAACTGATGGATAAGAAGAAAAGTTTATGTAAGCAAGCATTTTAAAACAGCACATGAAACGTAAAAGAGAAATAATTTGAGGAAGATTTTGAAAAGCGGAATATTTTGAACTGAACCGATGAAAAGGAAAATAAAATGGTTAAATAATACAGAATTATTTGAAAATTTTTAAGCCGATGAGGATGAAAAAAGTGAAACAAAAAAAAAATTTCTTGAATGAAGAATTTTTCAAACATGGAAAGGTAAACAATTTCATACAAATAAAGAAGGTTGTTTTAAAACACAACCATTTTCATGTTCTGCTGTAAAAGTTGAAAAAAAAAACAGAATCAGAATATTATTAAATTTTGGAAGATATTTATTTATAGAAATTGTTTAGGCAAAGCGGCTAGAAGTCGGAGAAATATAAAAAAAGAAACATTGGATGTGAAAAGGATTAAGAAGAACTGAAAATTTAAACTTTGCCGAAGAAAAGTAAAGAGAAAAAGGTAATGATTTGAGGAAGATTTTTTAAAGCTACAGTTTTTAAACTCTGCCGATGAAATGAAAAAAAATATGATGAGATTTTTTTCCAAACAAGAAATCTTTAAGCTCTGCCGACAAAATCTGAAAGAAAATGAAAGACACAGAAGCTCCAATTTTAAAGCTCTGTCGACAAATGGTTTGATTTAAGATCTGAAAATTTTGGAAGATATTTTGTTTAGCGAAAATTTCAAAGCTCGGCTGAGGAAAAGTATGATGCAATGAAAGGAAAGAGTATGAAAGCTCTATCGGTAAAAAGTAGAAATAAAAGAATTTAAGAAAAGTGAATTATTTTAAGTTCTCCTCAGTGAAGAAAAGAAGAACAGAAAAACAAATAAGCTGGATTTGGAAAAGAAAAAACAGGTAAAACTGTATCAGGAATGAAAAGAATTTCTTTAAAACGAGAATAAATGTGTTTTTAATAGTGTATTTGAAAGCAAAATGTTTTTTCTAACAAGATTTTTAAGCAAAGTTCATTTAACATGTCTTTATTATATAAAAGCTTAATATAATAAGTATTTCAAAATGATAAATTGAAAGAAAACAAATCTGCTTGAAATGAACGAAATATCATCATTATATATAAAAAAACCTTTGTTTAAGAAGAATTTGCGCAAAAAAAATGTCTTGTATTAGTGATTCAGAAAAAATAAAAAATAACAAGTAATTTTTGAAAACGTTTGTTTTTGAGAAGAATTGAAATCGAAACGATAATGGATAGTGATACATATTTGAATAAAGAACTTATTGGTACGAACAATTTTAGGAATTATGTTCGTCAGACGGAATGCTATGTAAATAAAAATAAATAATGGTACGAACAAATCTATGTATTTAAAAAAAATTAGTATGGTATATAAAAAATAAATTATATAAAAAATTTATAAAAAAAGAAAAATTCAATGATGCTAATGGAACGAAACGAAAAAGGAGCCGAGTTTTTTGAAAGTAGTTTTTACTGATGCTAGCGAAATTATATCAAAAGGAAATTTATATTTTGGAGAGTTTTTATTGAAAGCCTTAAACTCAATATTGATTAATGCATGATTTATATAAAACAAGGAATACTTCTAGTAAATTGTTGAAAAGAAATATGTACTCTTATATTTTTTGGACAGTAGATTTTTTTTCTTAAGAGATTGCGTTATCTTTGAAAATATAATAAATAATTAAATTTTTTTTGGTTCATATCTTTTTAGAAAATGAGTGTGGAAAATATGTGGAGATTACAAAACAAATTTTTTTGAAGTTATTTGTAAAAGTTCTAGGAAAATTTTATGGCAAAAAAATTAAAAAAGTCTGCGTTTTAATGTTCTATTAGTATTTATAAAAGATTTTTAAATTTGAGAACTATCATTCGTAAAGATTTGCCTGAGATGTGAAGAGCGGATTTAATGTTTTTTGATGATTAATTATTGCAATTGGCATAAATTGTTGTTTTGTGCAATTTTATCTTTTATTATGCAATTTTAGATACTTGAAGTGTACGCGAGGAGGCGGATATGTAGGGGTTAGGATTGGCAAGAAGATTAAATAAATTAACAATCTACTAAATATAGAGTAAAGTTCAATAGGTAGACGAATGGTATTCAACGTGCGTTTCGAATAAATTATGCGTAACGTGTTCTAGTAAGCTAGACAGAACGCGCTCAAATTGGATAAGCAAGAGTTATCCCATTCATGAGAGAGGAGGACGAATATTTGGATGAATGATGTGTTAGTGAAATCAACAGAAAAGAAGCATACCGAATCTATATAAGTTAAGCTCTTGATAGTGTGCGTTTACGAAACGAATATGACATCAGCCTCAGAATCGGTTATTATTTGTGGCCAGGGGAGCGATAACAAACTGCCAATCAAATAGACCCGAAAAACTTTTAACAGATATTTTGCGAACTGCATGGGAAGGTTAAAAGAAAAGTATGTCTGCATGTTGAATTGAATGACGCCGGTAACTACTTTTTTGCTAAACATCTTAAATCGAAATACTTTTAAAAAAATAAATTAAACCGGACGATTTTTCAAACAAAATAAAAAAAAATGGAGAAACTTAAAATGATTTGAAAATGATTCTTAATAGGCTTTTTTTAGAAAAGTGAAAAATTGATATCTTCATTTTCACCGACAGAATGTGAACAACATGAATTTTTATCGAAGATATACTAAAGAAAAAATTGATTTAAAGATTTAAAAAAAAAACGAAAAAATTTGAAAGCTTTGCCGATAAAAAAGGGAGAATTTAGAGAAAAAAAATTTAAAAAAAATAAATATTTATTTTAGAGCTCTGCCGACGAAAAGGTAGGGAAAAGAAAATTTCATGCTATGACTGCGCGGGGTAATGAAAAAAAATTTTTTTTGAAGAATTTAAAATTTGCTTCTGTCAGAAGCTAAAAAATACTAAATTATCCAAAAATAATTTAACAAAAATTTATCAGAAATTTGAAAACTGCCGATGGAAGGTAAAATGATTTGAACAAAGACTCTTGAATATCGAAAATCGAAAACTCTGTCAATGGAAGGTAGAATCAAGGAGTGAAAAAAGTAAAAGATCGTAGAAGATTTTTCAGAAAATGGAATTTGAAAACTCTACCAAGGTGAGAGAAAAGAATAAATTTCAATATTTCAAGAAGAAAAAAAGCCAGAGTTATTTAATTTCGATGAGGATAAACAAAAGTGAAATTAATATAATCGGAAAGCCCTATGAAAGAAGAGGATAACGAAAATAGAATAAATGAGACAAGTTTTATAGTAAAACAAACATTTTAAAATCGACGAAATTTGAGAGGAAAAGTTATTTAAAACAGAAAGAGAACAGATTGTCTTTTGAATATTCACAAAAATCATTTCAGAGGAAAGGTGAGACAAATGGAATCAGAATTGAATGGCGTTTTCAACTAAAAAAAAAAACGTGAAAATTATTAAGTTTGCCTACAAAAGGTGGAAAATAAAGAAAAAACAACGGGACGATTTTTTTTTAAAAGCAACAATTTTAAACTGCTGATGAAAGGTAAGAAAAAAAAAGAATAATTTGAAGGAAGATATATTTTTACGCGGAAATTCTAAAACTCTTCCTATACAGATAAAGGAAAGTAACATAATAATTTGAAAAAAGCTTTCTCTGACGCAAAAAATTGAAAATTGCCGAAAGTTCACAAATAAACACAAGAAAAACAGAATGTTTAAAGAATATTTAAAAAAAACCCTTTATGCATTCCGACGAAAAAGGAAGAAAATAATAAGATAATTTATTTTTGAATATTGAAAATTTTAAACTCTGCACTAGAAGTGATGAAAAAAAAGACTATCATTTTAAGAAAATTTCAGAAACTCGAAATTCCATTGAATATTGAAAATTTTAAACTCTGCAAACTAAGAGTGATGAAAAAAAGAAAACATTATCATTTAAAGAAAATTTCAGAAATTCGAAATTCCATTGTATATTGAAAATTTTAAACTCTGCAAACTAAAAGTGATGAAAAAAGAAAACATTATCATTTAAAGAAAAATTTCAGAAATCCGAAATTCCAATAACTTGACCAAAGACATTCAAGACAAATATAGAATGATTTGAATTAATATAAATGCAAACATTTTAAACTATACCGCTGAAAGTTCGTGACTTGAAAAGATAAAGAAAAAAAATTCTGAGCTATGGCAATAAAAGATACGAATCAAATGAAAACAGATGGTTTGAAGTGAACAATTTACTATTCCGACGTTGTTTTGAAAAAAATAAGAAAAAAAAAAGATTTGAAAACCGTTGAAGATTTTTAGAAAGAAAAAAGTTAAATGCGCTGCGGATAAATGGTGAAAAAGTTAACCAAACGAAATCAAAACTTCAACACAACAACACGTGAAAAAAATGAATTTCGACGAGTTTTTGAGAAAGCAGCGAGAAATTTGAAAAATGTTTCTTCAAAAATGAATGAAAATTGAAATGCCTAATAGGCCTGGTTGATTTTATAAGGAGTAAAAATATAGCCTGCGAATAAGTAAGTAAAATTTAGAAGTTCAACTTTGATGATGGGAAAGTGAATAAAAGAACGCAAATACAATAAATTGAACAATTACGGGATGAATCATCCAATAGGATGAAAACCCCTGAAAAAAAAATTGAACAATTATCATTATTATTTACCAAAGAAAATTCCTGCATTTGAGTTCCAGTATGTATAACGCAAAAACATGAGTTCGAATAAATCACAATGAATTGATAGTTATATGGAATTTTAAATCGTTTTATAAAAAATGGAAATAAAAAAAAAATTGTAGATAGATCTTGGCCAAAAGAGAGTCACAGTGAAAATTTTGATAAACTTTTTTTTCGTGAAGCCCACCGTATTTCATATACGGTGATTGAGAGATAGAGAGAGCAATAAAGATGAATTAGCTAACATTCTTATGAATATTATTATGTACAATTTAACAAAATATTCAAGAAAATCAACCTAAAATCACAACGGAAAATTACATTTTCAAAATCTTGTGTACACTCGACTTCGAAATAATCAGGATGTAAAACTTGCAGAAAAAAATTTTTGGTATTACGAAGAAGAAGTTAGCTCCAATATGAAGAAGACCGCACCAGGCTGACAATTTGAATGATAAGCTACAAAAAGGGAATCTGGGACGAAAGAAAAGAGAGATTTGGAAGCCTGAAAGATTAGAACATGTCTTATACCGAGTCTTCCAATAATTTACAAACTGAATATTACGTGCTTTCGTTTTAAAAATCAATTAATTTTATAAACCTTTTTCGAATTAATGATTCAGTTTATGACTTCTAGCCAAAAATTGGTAAATACAACATTAAAATTGGTTCCATAGGAACATTTAGTTACAATTTATAAAAGCATTTTAAAAAACACCAAATGGATAAGTTAAAAAAAGGAAGGAATATGACGGGTTTTCGTACATAACCTTTTAATTTCAAGAGTGGGCAAGGAGGCGGATGTAGGGATCAGGACAGAATAAGAATTATAAAAGCAATTGAGCCCATAGTCGAAGCAGGTTGAAACGGTTAGAATATGCTTTAATAGAAATGAGCGTGAGCGTTACGCGTCGTTTGAAAAATGAGATTAAGAGAGCGTAGCTTAAGCGTGTTTGTGAATACTGTCGATACTGAGAATGTCTGTATAGTGAAAGCTGTTGGAAGAGCGCGCGTTGAGATGGTATTGGTGAACTGATTGTATATGCGTTTCGTGTCATGCGTGATGCTCAGCAGAAAACAGGAGTTAAGAGAAAAGATTTGACGAGTACGGATGGTTCGCGATTTTATCGGCTTCGAAAAGCGGCGGAAAACATGGCGTGCGATGAGGAACATCTCGTCCCGGTCACTACAACAGTGTCATAACAATAATAAAGATTCAATATCCAGTCTACGTTCCAAGTGAGTGAAGTGAAAATCTGGTGTTGGATTTGATTTTTTAAAACATCAATTGTTGCAAATTTGTTACTTTATGAAATGAAATGTTAATAGCAATTGGTAACGAAAATGCTTGCGTCCCATATGGCGATTCCATCGCCAACTAACTTTTTTGAGGACGGTTGATTCGAAACTTTTTCAATAATTGTACAATTTTATATGGCTAAAAACTAGGTTCTCAATTTTGTTCATGAAATTGCATAAGTTTGATTTGAAACTGAACAAAAGCATATCAGAGTGTATCTTGAATAGATTATTTACAGAATTAAATAAAACGCATATAAGAGTGTACCTTATGTCAAACATGTACACGCTCCGAGCGATCAACCCATTTGGAGAGAAATGTTGACCTTTTCCGTCAGCAGATGGTGCTGATGTTGTTTGAAAACTTGTCCGCTGCAGTTTATATGGCGAATGTACGGAGATCGGAATCTTGTAATGGATAATTTTTGCAGAAGGTCAATTATGCGTTCATTAAACGCAAGGGAACTATATCTTTTTTTATATATTAAATTGTAACTTATTCAATAAAGTTTTGCCTTCTGCATCAATACATTCATTATGTAAGCTAAATTGGGACACTGCTTTTACACTAATCAATAATTATGTTTCCATGCACTACGATATCTAACTGACTGGGGCAACTTACATCCTTCGGTGCACTTTTTCACGAATGAATCCAGGAACTCTGGCATTTCCACCGGTTCGAAGCAGCATCGTATCATCGACATGATGCTTGTTTAGCGAGATTCACACAAGCAAAAATTGATGATCTTCGTTTCAATCTTTCGCCTCCGTCAAGAGGAGCTGTATTAGAGATTACACTTATCAGCCAAATTTGTCTAGGCCATTCACTGCCTCACATGACTCGGTTCTGAGTCTCTTCTTATAATCGAATTAAACCATTCCGAAAACATCGATGAAGAAAATTCAACAGCTATTTACGAACAGTTTTAAACGCTTTCTGATAACATTCTAATATATCTGATAAATGTAACTTTGGTTAGATAACAGATTAAAATGCTGCTTTCTATCTAAACAAATTGCCCAATTTTTCTGCCAGAATAACGCTGAGGACGATATTCTGGAGAAAGTTTTTCCGTTCACTTGTCGAAACAAACCGAAACTGATGAGTCCGGCTCATGCGCATTCGATTGCGTATACCTACCGTTGCCTTTTCTCGCTTCTAATCTGTATCAGTTCTGTAAGGTCGTGAGAACGTTACCGGAACAATAACAAAAAATAATCAGATAGGTAAAACATTGGTCTTCTCGCAGCAGCAGCCTCCCTTTGCTGGAGCTTTATCTTATGGAGTCATCCGATGTATACCGCTTCTGAAAATTTCCCGCGTTAATTAACGTGAATCATTGCTTTTAAGAAAGTTCTGTTAAGCATCATACTTATTACATTTATTGTTTGTTACAGTGAGGTCATATTCAATCTGATTATTATTATTAGAAAAAATTAGTTCAACAAACTTTTCATTGATAGACCGTAGGACATGTAATTGCTTTTCTCATTAGTAAAACAAACAAATGCGGGCAGTTACCCTAAACATGTGACCATTGGAGAAGACTTTATGAATGGTCAGTCCAGCATGTCATTCATCTGGAACGGTTTGTTTTGCGCATGTTTGGTATTTTATTGAGGAATCGTTTCAAGTAATTATGTATTCGAAAAGTTTATTGTTCGCGGATATTTCTACTGGGCAGTGTTTGGTATCGTAGGGGAGATGGGGGCATAATGGCCACCTTAAGCAAAACGCTTATTTAACCATAGAGAACAGATGAAATATGTGAATTACATCATTGTTTCGTGTTCAGACACTCAAATAGTCTATGGCCTAATTGGATGAAACTTGAAAAAGTAAATAAAAACGTTTAAAATGCATTTATAAAATTTTTGCCGAAAGCTGAAAACTGTAGAGGCATAATGAGAAACCCCCCGAGGCAGTATGAGCACCATTAATGAAGGCATAATGAGCGTTTTCTGCCGGGGAATCTAGCAGCGAATTCGACTCGATGAAGTCAACTGACTAATAGAGCTACAGCTTAACTTGCATCGTCTGACGATTTGGCCTATTGGTTAGATGTCTGAGAGGTAATCAGTAGGCTCGAGTTCGATTCCTGGTCGAGGTAATTTTTTTTTCATTTATCATTCATGATCATGATTGCACTAAATGGTGAGGTGTAGATTCATCAAACAAAGCAATAACAAAATAATCTAGGTCTGTTTGTAGAATTCAAAGAATTAACACATGCTCATATATTATGTTTCTGGTGTTTTGTTTGACGGATGATGCTTTGATGCTATTAGCCGTGTAATGTAACAATAAAAAAATCAATCGTGAATGGTATGTGCAAAAAAAAAACCCCTCGAACAGGAACCGAATTCGAGTCTACTGATTACCTCTCCGACACCTTACCAATAGGCCAAATCGACAGACGAAACAAGTCAAGCTGTAGCTCTATTATTCAGTTGACTTCATCGATTTCAAATTGGCTGCTAGATTCCCCGGCAGAAAACGCTCGTTATGCCTTCATTGATAGTGCTCTGTTCGCCTCTAGTGAACAAATTAAAGTAAAAACGCGTTTAAAAATTGATTAAAGTGAAAAATCAAAAATTTTATGATGCTGAAAATTGAGAAACAATGTGTAGATCATGTTGCAGTGCGTACATTTCAGATCAAGATGATTATAATAATATAATATTTTCGTCACTTGAGAACGTAGCTGGTTATTATTTAATATTTCTGTAAAGATGAAAAGGATATTTTTATTTTTTTAATGAAAAATTAATACTATAGGTAGTACGAAACAAGTCCTTATGAAAATTTGTTTAAGAAAATACGTACTTATGTAGAAAAAAGGAGTGCTTATTATGCCCTGGGTGCCCGTTATGCCCTCATCTCCTCTACGTTCCCTAAAAACATTGAATGAAGTGTAGGGAAGGTAATTAAGCACTAGCAACTTTAAGATCGTAGTGTAACAATACATAATATTGAAGGTACTCACTTTCAAACATGCTAGCGTTGATCTGTACCTTATCGAACAACTTGGGAATTCGCAGTCTTCAGTTGAATTAAAATTTATTTCAAGCTTTATTAATTTACTTCAGATAAATTTAAAGAAAACTTACCAAAAATCTTTCACGGTAATGAGAATTTTCCACCACTATTTTTTTCCATCGTTGTGGATTTCGGCGGCGAATTTTGGCGCGAATTTATTGTCTTTGATTTCAATTAGTATGGGAGAGTGGGGAATCAAGGGCCACTTTTTTTCGTTGTTCCATAACTTCTTTATTATAAAAGATAAAATGAAAATAAAAAATGGTATGGTTTTCTACATTTTCAAGGTATCATAAGTTCTTTTTTTTTAATTTTCAATAGGTTATTTTTCCCAAATTATGACTGTTTGAAAAAAAGCAATATTTTTTGGATTTTGAAAAATGGTGGGGAATCGTGGGCCACCAAATCCAAATTGACCAAATAACATGCAAAGTTTATGACCCAAAACTGTGATTTCCTAATTCATTTCGTTATTTTAAAGCAATTTCAGATGATGAAATGAAAAAGAGAGCTGTGCATGATCGAAAAGATTCCAAAACCTTGCTCGCGAACGGTTTGGCAAAATTTCTTATATAGGATGGCTAAATATTTTTCATAACTCTGCATTTGGCATAAGAAAACTTTAAAGATAGGCAAAAAGTATGTTAAGTTCTGAATGTGAATAAAAATATAAAAATATAGGTGGTTCAAGATGAGTGGCCCACGATTCCCCACAAGCTATGATTTTCAAATTGGTTGCGTTTGTGTGACTTATTGATATTTCATCAAAAATTTCTTTTCCACGTGAAAGATCATTAAAAAACTAAGATCATAAGCGTATGAGCATATTTTTGTTATGCACTTTAGGTTCTCCATGGATGAAATTAGCGGGTGTTTTTTTAATTATGTAAGTAAATCTTTCCAACTTTTTTTAGCTTGATAAACAAAAGAAGCATATGATGCGTATTTCATTCAACAACATATAGAAATATATGCTCACGCAAAGTGACGACGATGACAGTTGGTTTGAGATTTTTATCTCAGCATACAACTGAGATTTTAAGAGTGGCCCACGTTCCTCCATGGCCCACGATACCCCACTCTCTCCTACATTAATTCAAAATTTGTATACATGAACTTAAAATAATTTGCTTTCCTTTTGATTAAAAAAAATTAAATAAAAAAATAACATTTACATTCAAAGAACACTAGAACCTTAATTCAAAAACGTATTTCTTTTGTTTCAATATTTAGCACTAGTTTTCTCTGCGTGAAGAAGAGAGCTGGACTAAATAAGGGAAAACTGTACAGAACGCACTAGTTAAGCATTACCGCTGTTTACAGCGCTAAAAATCATGTAAGAATAGAATTGAACGTTTACGACCATTCAGGGATTATTTTACGTCTAACTAGAAAGAAAAATAGCGATAAAAACTCAACTTTGATGATATTTTTGTTAAAAACTCAACTAGCTAGAGAACACACTGGGGCTTATTCTGCGACTCGAGTGAAAAAAAAATTCTTATCGTTTTGCTGGCTCAAAAAGGCTCTCTAGCCTCGAAATATTTGTTCGGATGAGCTGTTATTGGTGTTCAGAGTTCATCGATACACAAATTTCTTTTTTGAAGCATTTTCTGGAGTCAGGACGAAGAAGTGAAATTTGTGAAATGATTGTTGCATCAAATGTTTAGAAACATGTTTATCATTTTTTTTTAAATAAGCATACTTTGGCAAAAATTCATTTGTGATTCCTAAACATATCCAAAATTTCGCTTTTTTAAATACACTTCTTGATATCCTTATAGGTAAAACGCCTTCAAGTAGGCAACGAAATTCAATTTCTTGGCTGATATCGTGGCAAATATGGCGGTAGATGATTTTTTCGACTCAAATTTTGGTGCACCTTTTAAACTTGAAAAAGGACGAAATTTGATATAATCATGCATTCTTATCGTAATTTTAGAGTCAGCAAATAAAATGAATTACATTTCGCTTTAATATTTTTTTTTCTCAAAAGGTAACAGCATTCTAAATTTGAGCGTAAAACACGTGGCCTGGCACGCATTCTGCTCCAATTTTGATATGATTGTTCTAGTTAAAATTTGAGAAAATTAAGTGAAGTATAAAACATTGTTCATAGTCATCCGAAGGGGTATACGATTGGAAAAAAGAAATGCTGAAATCTTATTAGTCTGCGCAGTCTGGTTTGCCGTAAAACCTTAAAAATTAATCATGAAAAATTACAAGTTTCGCGCAGATTCGATTTATCCTTCTGTGTTTATGAATTTAAGTGGTTTTGATGAAATTTTCACCTAAGAAATTATAGAGAAGTTTGTTTGCCGCAACAAAAATGAAGAAAAACATCATTCGTAGCCCGTTAAACTTAAAGGTTCGAGTTTTCCCCTAGATAAAAGATACAGAATTTCTCAAACCGCGACGAGCGGCAACAATCGACGGCTAATACTCGAGCACGGAAGCTCTACGAGAAGATGCTGACAAAATATGGCAAGCCGATTTTGAGCTAAATCCGGGGTTGGAGTTTTTCACCGGCAAGATTTTTTTTTCTCTTTTTCATCCCGAAGAATAATTCATCCCTCTCACCAGCAAGAGCAAGTTCGATGTGGACGACAAATTTAAGAAGAAGAAAATGTCGAATTTCGCCTCCAAATATCTCGTTTGGCAGACCATCTGCTCTTGCGGACTGAGGAGTTAGCCTTTCGTGACAAAGGGCACAGTAAATGACGAAATCTACAAATCTAAGTGCCTCGAGAGTGGTATGAGGCCAATTCTGTACTTTTTGTTCCGGGGTTCATGTCCCGTCAAACTGCTCGGAGCTGCGCCCGGTGGAGCAGTACTGGGCAATAATGAAGCGGGAACTTTGGAAGATCAAGAAGACAGAAAAAACTGAGGAACTGGTACCGGATGACACTGTAAAGAATTTAATGGAGGGCATCATTTTGTGAAAATGCATTCAATTTTATACTCAAGGCTCCAACGATCATCTAACTTTTCTTTTGATTTTTGAAGTAAATATATGTATAAAACTTCCCTGAAATTTTGGTTCGATTCTAAACATTACAAGAAAATTGACATGACATTTTCGGTGTCGCAATAATTTCGTGTTCGCCCTTTAGTTAGCAAGTTACAATAAAAGGTTTCTCAACTTTACCCTGTTTTGAGCCATTACAGGCATACAAAATTCTTCCAATACTCCCTCTAGTATACTCGTTCTCTCCCCAACAAGCTTTATTGTAGTTTTATCATAGCTTTGTCAGACATTTTTCTCAAACGATTAGATATAAAACTTTCTCATCAACAAGTTTTATCGGAGTTTTGTCACAGCTTGGTTTGACGCTACTCGTAAAAGTCTCCTAGTTTTATGATGACTTTCAATTACAGAATGGAGTGCTTTGATAAAACAGGCAACAAAGCTTTTCAGCAAACAGGAAAGTACCGTTAAACGGCTACATGATGCAACAGCAGGGTTAGATGCAACATTTATATACGACAACACTTATACAATTTTTATTTTAACATAATGTAATAAAGTTATCATTTAATGTTAACAGTTACCAATAACAATAATGTTAACAATGTTAATTATCATTACAATGGAAACTTAAAATATCTAGCAATAGATGTACAAATTTTTACTTTTTTCGATGCCGTTAAAAACTTTATCCAGTATGACGGATTGGCTTAATGATATCACCTACAAACTTTGTGTTGCTTTTATTATGCTATATCAACACTACTGGTGTAAACATATTTTTCGGACAATCATCAAATTTATTTTAATAAACAACTTTATAATTCTGTTAGCAGTCTTGGCTAAAATGCATGATGCAAATGCATCAAAATCTCGTTTCCATATGCTGGAATATGATTGTTTTGCATCACGCGTTTGTTAATTTAAAAATTTCAGCCGTCTAAGCATTAATTTTAAAGATTTCAGCTAGTCGAATTTATTGTAGAATTTTTACCCCTAATTGTATGCAGCACCCAAAACCAAAAACTACTGTAAACGGTGCTTTATGCAATATGACGTAACAAATACATCAAAAACTTTAATTTTTCTCTCTGATTTTAAATCAATTTCATCAATAACAAAGGTTGTTGCAACGTTCCCTGAGTGAGAGTAGAGTGAAAATCGTATGTTTTTGTAAATTTTAAAATAACTGGTGAAACCAATAACTTTTCTGGCTACCTCAATTTGATGTCACATAAACCTTAAAACTTGTTATGAACAATCGGTATGATTATGTGTGGAAATTAAGTTTTTGAAGTCATTGAGCCATTGAAGTTGAAAAAAGTTGCATGATGTCCCGGTTGACGGTATGTGCTTGAATGTAGCTTTAACAGAGCTCTCGTAACTGTGTTAGATGTTTTATCCACGCTTTAACAGAACCGTTTCTAAAGGGTGTTACGGTCAAAATTTGGTCAATATCAACTTGACGTATTTCTTTCCATTTTGCATTTAAAAAACCTGAACACCCCTCATTTTGAAGGTGTGTGTGTGTGTGTAGAATGTTGCTCCTATTTTGATTTTGGAATTCACTCTTCAGTTGTCAAAATGCCGTCCAAGGAAGGAGAGCAGCGTATCAAAATTTTGCTCGCGCATCGCGGAAATCCGAGCTACTCGCACGCAAAGCTGGCAAAATTGCTAAAAGGGGGAAATCGAAAACCGGAAGCCGCTGAGACGACAAAGAGAGTTGCCGGTAGTTTCAAGCGAAACCCTAACCTCTCTCTCCGAGATGCCGTAAATAAGCTGGGTGTATCGTCTACAACCGTGCATCGAGCCAAAAAACTGTAGTGACTCCAAATCGCGATTATAAACAAAATACGACGGCCAAAGCGCGATCCCGGAGGCTGTACACGACGATGCTGACGAAGTTTGACTGCGTGGTAATGGACGACGAAACCTAAGTCAAAGCCGACTACAAGCAGGTTCCGGGACAGGAGTTTTATACGGCAAAAGGAAGGGGAAAGGTAGCAGATATTTTCAAGCACATGAAACTGTCAAAGTTCGCGAAGAAATATCTGGTTTGCAAGCCATCTGTACCTGTGGCTTGAAAAGCAGCATTTTCATAGCTTCCGGGACTGTCAACCAAGAAATTTACGTGAAAGAGTGTTTGAATAAATGTCTGCTTGACCAAATTTTGACCGTATCACCCTTTAGTAAATCTCATTCACAAGTATTTGAGATACCTACTGAATACTGGATTTCTTCCCCTGTAAAGAAGGGCTGTTCCTGTGCCTCTACAAAGGAAATCTGGATAAGCTAGAAACCGCTCGAGAGACAAAAAGTTTAGTCTTTTGTATTTTCGCCTATCCAAGTTCGATGTACATTGAATAAACAATGATACAATTCAATTAAGCCAAATGCCTTAAAGTGTATTATCTGGATATTAGATATATTAGAGCCTAGGGTTCTTCTTCTATTCATTTTTTAAACATGAACAAATGAGATCCTTACGTTGCAAATATGAACCTTACTTAAATCTTAATTGATTATTCGTATCAATTTAGAACATCGCCTTCGGGAAGGATGACAGCTTGTTATCAAATTCCCTAAACATTTTTTCATCCATGTTTTTTTTTTAAAACATCCTTCATAGATTTTGACAGTTTGATTTTTTTTTTCAAATTTTCAAAAAGCGTTTTTGTTTTAAGAGATATTTCATAGTAGGCATTTAATCGAAACAGAAAATTTTTAGCTTAACATCTCCCTCCATCTTCAAGATCCTCTTATTTGAGTAATTGATGATTGCTTCCTTGACAGATCGCAGACTGATCTAGTTATAAAAGCAATTAATCCGCCTTTATTTAATGACTCGAGAGCTGCTGCAGCTTCCTCATAGATTGAAGGATGCATCTTTCCGGTGTTTTGTTGCACAAATTGATACAGCCAAAGGTGCCAAAAACATCCTCATGGGATCACCAATAATGTTCGATTTCTTTTCCACTCTTTTTTTTCCTACCTTATTTCATTAGCCAGAGTGTAGTTAACGATGTCTAGGCTAAGGTCATGTCAAGCAATGTGTGTCCAATTATAATAGATTAGCGATTTCATAAGAAGCGCCGCCCGGCCAAGAGAGAAACAAACAGACAAAAAAACCAACCGCCCGATGCACGCAAACTCGAAACTGGATTGAAAAGTGAAACAGATATAATAACCAATAATTAGGGGATGATCACTTTTTTTTTTCTTTGTTGATTGTTTCATAGTTGTTCTTCGGAATTATTAAAGTTTGGAGTCAGAAGCGAAGCCTATATGGGAGATTCGAAAACTTTGACCTCAAGATGATGTTGTGTGATGGAATTCGACACGCTTGCGTTTTGCCAGTGTGGTACACTTTTCGATACCACCAGGCCGAAGGTCGAATGAATGAGTTGTTGGCAGAAATTGGTTGAAGATTACTTAAGTTAGAAACTTGGGAAAGTTTAAAAATTCTAAGAATCGGTAGAAGGCAAAGTAAAGGGGGGGGGGGGGGGTGTTAGGGTCTAACGCTTTAAAAAAATCGATTTTTTTATTTTTTTATTTTCTTTTAGTAAAACATTTCAAGGATGTTGTGTCAAATTTTCAAGTCAATTGAAGCAAAACTGTAGAAGTTATAGGCCTTTATCTCCTCCTATCTAATACTGCAAGAAAGCAAGAGCAGAAACTTAAAACGCGTTTTTCTCGAAGGCACATTTTTAAAGTCCGTGGACATCGTCATTTGGAAACTACTTATCCGATTCTTTTCAAATTTGGAACATAGTTTCTACATATAAAATACCAGACCCCAACGTTTTTCTTTTTTGATTTTTTTACTTTGGGGAGATTTTAGAGGTGAAAAACGGCGGATTTTTAAGTGAAAAATCGTAGTTTTTACTTCAAACAGCCACAAAAATTTCATAAAAATATTTTTATGTTAAATAAAAACGTTGGGGTCCAGAAAAACATCTATTAAAAATATTTTGCTCTGATTTTTTGACTTCAGATGATTCTGTGCTGAGATACAGTGTCCACCGCAAATCCTGTTTTCTAAAAGGCATCCTCGAAAAAGCTCCGTCACCGGCTCATTTTTCAATATTTTTCTACGAAAAAATTACTAAATGTTCTTTTAACAATGCTTTGAATAATGCAAAAAACTTGAATAAATTTGTTTGAACGATAGCTCTAGAAATAAATCGTGAAAATGGTGTTTTTTTATACCCGTTAGACCCTACCCCCCCCCCCCCCCCCCCCCCCCCCCTTAAAATCAAAACCACCAAAAAAGTTCATCATCATGTTAACAAATTAACTTTTAGTCCCAAGCACCTTGCAACCAACTCAAATTGAGACGTAAATTTAAGATTCCCAGAATGGATCGAACTTACGTCCCAAACTACTGATCGACAGCTAAACGACTTCTTATCTTTTGATAACCTTAATCGAAAACCGCTCGTAAATCAAATTAACGCGTAGATAGCCTTCTTGAAAATTCCGCGAAATCGCCACGAAGTGAAGCTTCTTAGCAAGTGCAGAGATGACTCTGGCTGGTGTAATATAAAATCCCACGGCGAAACAGAAAAAAATATGTATGTACGTTCCCTGGCTTCTGGGTGCAATATATTTAAGAATTTATTCACTTCTTTTGATTTTATCTCGTTGAGCTCATTAGCAGCCTTTGAGAAGTTCTTACGTTTTCCCCCCTTTTTTCTCGAAAGTCAAGTACCTTATATCGGGCTTTTGACCCTTATTTCATTCATTGGACAATTTGGTCGACATCTTCATCAGAAGAGGACCCTTCCCGAGATCGTACTTGGTAATGTTACATGGCGACCGTCAATTTCTTCCATCCAAATATACTGACCAGGCGGAAGCGTATAAATTAAAATGTTCGATGAAATATGCACACCCATATTTTACCGCAGCCCTTCGGATGGAAAGTATCTGTTTGTAGGTTTCTTTTGTGGTCCTCGGAACTTCAACAAAACGAAGCGCATTCAATGGTCACAGCAGACTTAAAGTGCTTAAGGGCCTATGTCTGAGATTTTTGGAACCTTTTGGTAGCTCCATTTGTACATCATTGCTAATGAAGTCCTCCAAAAGAAACTTATCTAAAAAGATAGGAATAAGTATTGTTATAATCATTTTTATCGAAAAAAATAAAAATTTAAAAATTGATATCATCGTTGAAAAAAAAAAATGATAAAAATGCCAAAATTGAAAAAAAAAAAATGAAAAACGACGAAAATGTAAAAAATGACAAAAATGCCAAAATTGAAAAAAATGAAAAAAAAAACGACAAAAATGACAAAAATGACAAAAATGACAAAAATGACAAAAATGACAAAAATGACAAAAATGACAAAAATGACAAAAATGACAAAAATGACAAAAATGACAAAAATGACAAAAATGACAAAAATGACAAAAATGACAAAAATGACAAAAATGACAAAAATGACAAAAATGACAAAAATGACAAAAATGACAAAAATGACAAAAATGACAAAAATGACAAAAATGACAAAAATGACAAAAATGACAAAAATGACAAAAATGACAAAAATGACAAAAATGACAAAAATGACAAAAATGACAAAAATGACAAAAATGACAAAAATGACAAAAATGACAAAAATGACAAAAATGACAAAAATGACAAAAATGACAAAAATGACAAAAATGACAAAAATGACAAAAATGACAAAAATGACAAAAATGACAAAAATGACAAAAATGACAAAAATGACAAAAATGACAAAAATGACAAAAATGACAAAAATGACAAAAATGACAAAAATGACAAAAATGACAAAAATGACAAAAATGACAAAAATGACAAAAATGACAAAAATGACAAAAATGACAAAAATGACAAAAATGACAAAAATGACAAAAATGACAAAAATGACAAAAATGACAAAAATGATAAAAATGACAAAAATGACAAAAATGACAAAAATGACAAAAATGACAAAAATGACAAAAATGACAAAAATGACAAAAATGACAAAAATGACAAAAATGACAAAAATGACAAAAATGACAAAAATGACAAAAATGACAAAAATGACAAAAATGACAAAAATGACAAAAATGACAAAAATGACAAAAATGACAAAAATGACAAAAATGACAAAAATGACAAAAATGACAAAAATGACAAAAATGACAAAAATGACAAAAATGACAAAAATGACAAAAATGACAAAAATGACAAAAATGACAAAAATGACAAAAATGACAAAAATGACAAAAATGACAAAAATGACAAAAATGACAAAAATGACAAAAATGACAAAAATGACAAAAATGACAAAAATGACAAAAATGACAAAAATGACAAAAATGACAAAAATGACAAAAATGACAAAAATGACAAAAATGACAAAAATGACAAAAATGACAAAAATGACAAAAATGACAAAAATGACAAAAATGACAAAAATGACAAAAATGACAAAAATGACAAAAATGACAAAAATGACAAAAATGACAAAAATGACAAAAATGACAAAAATGACAAAAATGACAAAAATGACAAAAATGACAAAAATGACAAAAATGACAAAAATGACAAAAATGACAAAAATGACAAAAATGACAAAAATGACAAAAATGACAAAAATGACAAAAATGACAAAAATGACAAAAATGACAAAAATGACAAAAATGACAAAAATGACAAAAATGACAAAAATGACAAAAATGACAAAAATGACAAAAATGACAAAAATGACAAAAATGACAAAAATGGCAAAAATGACAAAAATGACAAAAATGACAAAAATGACAAAAATGACGAAAATGACACTTAACAATCAACAATCAACAATCAACAATCAACAATCAACAATCAACAATCAACAATCAACAATCAACAATCAACAATCAACAATCAACAATCAACAATCAACAATCAACAATCAACAATCAACAATCAACAATCAACAATCAACAATCAACAATCAACAATCAACAATCAACAATCAACAATCAACAATCAACAATCAACAATCAACAATCAACAATCAACAATCAACAATCAACAATCAACAATCAACAATCAACAATCAACAATCAACAATCAACAATCAACAATCAACAATCAACAATCAACAATCAACAATCAACAATCAACAATCAACAATCAACAATCAACAATCAACAATCAACAATCAACAATCAACAATCAACAATCAACAATCAACAATCAACAATCAACAATCAACAATCAACAATCAACAATCAACAATCAACAATCAACAATCAACAATCAACAATCAACAATCAACAATCAACAATCAACAATCAACAATCAACAATCAACAATCAACAATCAACAATCAACAATCAACAATCAACAATCAACAATCAACAATCAACAATCAACAATCAACAATCAACAATCAACAATCAACAATCAACAATCAACAATCAACAATCAACAATCAACAATCAACAATCAACAATCAACAATCAACAATCAACAATCAACAATCAACAATCAACAATCAACAATCAACAATCAACAATCAACAATCAACAATCAACAATCAACAATCAACAATCAACAATCAACAATCAACAATCAACAATCAACAATCAACAATCAACAATCAACAATCAACAATCAACAATCAACAATCAACAATCAACAATCAACAATCAACAATCAACAATCAACAATCAACAATCAATCGAAAATATAAAAATCGAAAATCGGGTTTATCGGGTTTATAGGTGGATTAATCTGCGTTTGTCGATTGTACTCAAGACTTGATTTTTGTTAAGCATGAGACGCTCGATAAATTCTTCCGTTCAAGCTCCGGTAGGTAGGCTTTTCGTATCACAGTCATGGTCCTGCAACGGGAGTCGTTTGGTTGATGTACCTTCCTACCTTCAACCTTCAATGAAAGATCACATCGGATGCATAAGGGTCTGCCTGGAGGCGAAAGTTTTGATTAACTCACAGCATGTCCGTCTGCGAAAAGTTTTACCCTGTTAAGGCAACGGCACGCAAATGATGTCGGCCACTCATCATCGCCTCTATTCCTTGGCAAAAATTGTTGAAAAATTAAAAAAAACTGAGGGAAAAATCCCAGTTTCGGTCCCAAAATTGAGCTCGGATCATAATTTTCTCCAATAACCATAAATAACCAGCGGAAGAAAAAAGTGGGACGTGATTTGCAGGTTCCGCTCGTTAAGGGACTCACTTGTATGTGTTCGAGATGTTCTAAGTATAAAAAGACCCTCAACTTTTGACAAAACTCTTCAAAGTCGTGAAAAAAACTGCAACAGGGGTGGCGCGGCGGCACCTGTTTTCGTTGCTTCGACGACTGGCGGCTTCTCTTTCGCGTAGTTTGTGTCGTAATCGCCGCTTTTTTTTCGCAAATCATGTGAAAAAGATGAATGCTTCCCTTCATTAGACAGACGGGCGCAGCGCAGCAGTTTTTATTTTCGGGATCCCGATTCCCGGCTTCTCGATCGCACAGGATGGCAGATTAATGATGATGGAGTGGAACTTAAGACGAATTTGATTATTTTGGGAAAAAGCAAAAAAAAAAAGACTTGACGCATCGGACGTTGTTACTTAGATGGTTCTAAATATGCGGTCATTGCTCTCTCGGTCAAATTTTTTTTTACGCCTTTCATACTTTATAGCAGCGATGGGATGTCAATCTTTCAATTATTGAGAAAATTGGTTTTAAAATTGAATCAATTCACACCCCCTCATTTTATTAAAGTTTTGAATCAAATTAAAAAACCTTAGAAATTTTTGAACAATTTATTCGGGCTCGGGACTGGTTAAAAAAATACTGAAAAAGTGATCCGGATCGGTTTTACGCAAGCGATTTGCGCAGATGTTTGGCAGTGTTTGCCCTTTTTAATTGTTAAATTTTCTGGCCAGAGATTAGCTTTTAACACTAAACGTACCGGAGGCGGTCAAATGACGGTTTTTGAACTTTAAACGATGATTACGCCTTATATAATTGTTTTTTCGCAAATTTAACGACAGGACTTTTTTTGTTTTTGAAATGCAAGTATTTTTGCGTTTTTAAATTTTTTTTAAGTGCTACGGTTTTCGAATAACGTATGTGGTATACCTATTCATACCGCGAGCGGTCAAATGACGGCAAACACCGTTTTCGCTAAAACTCCCTTGTTTCTCAACCGATTTCTTCCAAATTTATAGTTTTGAAAAGTTTATAATTCGACTCAAATATGATTCTCAGACAATTTTCAGCTACAATCAATAACTTTAAAGTTATTTACAGTACAAGAAAAATTTTATGAAAAAACATGCTTCAGGACAAAGGTTGTAAATCAGTTATTAAGTGCTCGAAAAAAATTTCACTTAGTGCCTGAGAAAGCTGAAGTTAGAAGCTATATGTTGCACATATGGAAAAAATTTTTAAAAATTTTCTAAGATCATGGCCACAAAAAATGTAAAAAAATTGTGTAAAACCCGTACTTTTCAATCAATCAACCGCCAAAGCTGTTCCTGTTACAGTAGAAAATTTTGAAAAAGTGAATTGAAAAGAAGACGTAATTTGTCACATTTTTGCATCTTTAGATTTTTGAAATACGAAGTACATAAGTTATGACGACTTTTCAAAGGTAGCCGTTTTTCGAACTTTTTATGAATCTGGATTTTCTAAGACAATTCCTACACCTAAGCTCAGCTTTGCACTGGATTTTGAGTACGTTAGCGTAAGGTTTAGGCAATAAAACTATATGCAAAAGAAAGCAAATTTCATACCGGTTCTAGTGGTGTAACTGCATTGGCGGTGCAATGCTTGGCAAAAATATGATAAATAAAACAGTGAACTAGTTTCTGAATTCTGATAAGTCAGCACAAATTCTTGCTTGGCAGACGGGCGCAGTGGGTGGTAATATCTCAAAGCTATTTTGCACACGAAGACGGGAGAAAGGAAACGAAAAAATAAACGAGCATTCGCTCAAATTTTCTGGTTTTACTTTCAGAAATATATTTATTATATTTTTGTAAAGCATTGCACCGCCAATGCAGTTACATCACTAGAACCGGCATGAAATTTGCTTTCTTTTGCATATAGTTTTATTGCCTAAACTATACGTTAACGTACTCAAAATCCAGTGCAAAGCTGAATTTAGGTGTAGGGATTGTCTCAGAAAATCCAGATTCATAAAAAGTTCGCAAAACAACTACCTTTGAAAAGCCGTCAAAAATTATGTATTTAGTATTTTAAAAATCTAAAGATGCCAAAATGTGACAAATTACGTCTTCTTTTCAATTCACTTTTTCAAAATTTTCTACTGTAACAGGAACAGCTTTGGCGGTTGATTGATTGAAAAGTACGGGTTTTACACAACTTTTTTACATTTTTTGTGGCCATGATCTTAGAAAATTTTTAAAAATTTTTTCCATATGTGCAACATATAGCTTCTAACTTCAGCTTTCTCAGGCACTAAGTGAAATTTTTTTCGAGCACTTAATAACTGATTTACAACCTTTGTCCTGAAGCATGTTTTTTCATAAAATTTTTCTTGTACTGTAAATAACTTTAAAGTTATTGATTGTAGCTGAAAATTGTCTGAGAAATATATTTGAGTCGAGTTATAAGCTTTTCAAAACTATAAATTTGGAAGAAATCGGTTAAGAAATAAGGGAGTTTTAGCGAAAACGGTGTTTGCCGTCATTTGACCGCTCGCGGTATGAATAGGTATATACAAAGTGTCGGTATGTTTAGTGTTAAGTACCGTTAGAAATTAGAGTATCGAAGGATGACTTGTGAAATCTGCAAGAAAGAAATTTGAAAAAAAACTATATTTCTTTAAGTTTTTGGTTACGTTTGAAATTTTGATTTTTTTTTTAAATTTTATCATTTTTTCCATTTATGTAATTTTTGACATTTTTGTCATTTTTTTTCTTTTTTGTCATTTTTAACAACTTTTGTGATTTTTGTCATTTTTGTAATTTTTCTCGTATTCGTCATTTTTGTCGTTTCTGTAATTTTTCTTATTTTTGTCATTGTTGAAACTTACAGTTTTCTCCGGTATTTGATAGAGTTTTGCATTGAATAAGTTTACAAGTTTCATCAAACTGAGAATTGCTTCATCTATAAAACAATAGCTTCGTTGATTTTTTTTTGGTTCCGGTACGAATTTTTATCAAAAACGATTACAAATCTTTTCAAAAAGTGCTCATTTTTCTGTCGAAAAGTAAAAAAAATGCTGCAAAAGTGCTGAAGCAAATTTTTATTTGCCTGACCTCGGTGATAATGAAAAACACGTTACATTTGTTTACATCATCACGCGGTTATGCGAGACTACTCAAATTGGGTTAGTGGTAACACAAAATTTTTGCCAGATATTCTGGGTAAGAGTATCAAAGTGATAAGCGGAGAGTGAAACAATAGCAATAGCTAATGATTATAGTTGTAATTGTAATGACCTCACAGACGAAACTGAATAAAGATAACTCTATTCCACCACTGAAACCTGCATTTCAACAGGTTATGGGCTCAGATACGTCTGGATTTTTGGAAAAACGAGTTAGTGAGAGGGGTTCTCTCAAGTTTTTAAGGTTTGCAGTTAGCAAGTGCTTCGGCAGCCAGCAAAAAAGGACCAGCCAGGGTCGAGGAGCCAGCCAAGAGCCAGAGGACCATCGCAGAGGGCCAGCAAACTGTCGGAAGACCGCCAGGGTAGACACGAACCAGTGAGATGTCCCAGGCCAGCACGGAGGTTCCACCAGAGGTCAAGTCCGGGGAGGATGGTGGACCGAGAGGGTTACTCTCGATGCCCTCACGTTGCAGTTAGCAAGCGTGAGCTCACGTTCAACGGCCGGGAGGAGTCTCAGGATCCGCAACCGGGCAGCGCAGAAGTGGACAGGTCCAGCTGGAGCAGCATTCCGGTTTAAGTGGGTGGTGCTGATAGCCGAGAGGGTTACTCTCGTGCTTTGGTTGTGCACTGTGGTCAGCAGTTTTGAGTTGATTCAAGCGGAGAGTCGCCAGCACAGAGGCCACGAGATGCTCCTCCAGGTCAGCCAGAAAGTGCCACTGGAGTTCGAGCCCGAGAAGTCGGATTCCGAGAGGGTTACTCTAGATGCCGTCTCGAGAAACGCTGCGGTTAGCATCATAAGTTCTATAACGACTCCCGGGAGGAGAAGCTTACAGCCACACACTTTCGGGATCTGCAACCAGGATTAGTTAGAGTCTAATATTCCAGATGGAGTATTAGACCGTATCGAAGGATGGGGGAAGCTGCTTGGCGAGAGCGTTACTCTCGGGATTTGTAGCTGCGCTGCGGTTAGCATGCGTGAATTTATCATCGTTTGTTGGAAGGACTTTCTACCGCGTAGTAGGAAATGGTTTGGGCGACGGTTAGTTGCCAGCAACTTCAGCAATGCATTAGATACAAATGGATCGCATGCTGCTGAACGTTGCTTCCCAGATTTCCAAAGTGATCAAAGCGTTGACGTAACGCGTCAAAGCGTCCATAAAGCTGCAAGTCGAGGAAGTTATTCTCGTGCTTTGTAGCTGTGCTGCGGTTAGTATGCACAAGCATGTCTTCGACGGATGGAAGCTGCTCCGGGTGCTTCGGAGGAGGTGGTTGACCACCTTTTGATTTCTGAGGCATTTTGGATGAGTCCGGTCGATCGAAGTCTAGCTAACTCTCGAAACCACCGAGAAAGAGCCCTGTTAGCAACAAGAAGATGCTTTTCTGGGGTTAACAGAACGCATCAAGCAAGATATGCTGTGCGTTCGCACGTCATCGATTCTGGTGCCAGTCAGCGACTACGAGAGTAGCGATGACGAAGATGACGATGATGATCAAGATTCCTTCAATCCCGAACCGGCCCAGAGACGCAGTCAGCGAACAGGAGAAGCTACTAATCAACGCTATGTGGCTAACGTAGCCGCTGATGATGAGGAAGAGCAACTTCGAAACGTCAACAAGCTCAAGGGCCAAAGGAACTGCTTTTTCCGGAAGACCACAATCGACAAGGGAATGGCAGCCATGAAAAAGAACGAAACTCGGGCTGGACGAAGTGAGGTTATCATTAGGCAGCCGTTCAAAGATTTGATCGGTTGTTTGCAGTTTTCGAGGCCGAACAGCGTACTAAGCAACTATCAAGCAGCCCTGGATGAGAGTGAGATTTGGGAAGCGGTTGTTTGCAGTATCTGGTGATATCATTGAGACCAGATATTCGTGCAACGGTTAGCCACTGGCGAGGCCTGCAGCGTATTCTGCGATACCATCGACGTATGGCCGTTATGGCGTTGGTATACCTCAGAAATGCGAACACGGATAGACAAACCCCCCCCATGAAGATCCAAAAAAGCAAGCAAGTATTATACTCTACACTCAAAATATTAAATTCAGAACCAAATTATGATAAAAGGGTAAGGTTAATCAAGAGTAACAATCTAGACTAAAAACTTATGCCCAACCCTCAAAAACCCACCCCAAGTTCAAAATTCTGCCACATTTTTTCAAAATTTTCTCATATTTTAATAGAAATTCAGGTCTAAATATTAAATTTTAAATTAAATAAAACCTATTTCGGAGGTTTTGATTCCATAACTCCCATCACCAAAATTGTATTCATATTTCCAAATTTCGGATTCTGTATCCAGTTTAGGATTCTTGATTATCAGTTCGAATAATCATAAGAAATTAGAAATGAAAAGCTACTTTGAAGTCCTGGTTTAAATTTTGTTTTGCATTTCATATCAAATTTGAATCATGTTTTTCAAGATCATATGCAATTCCGAATATGAAAAAAAATTGTTTTGTATTCAATTCGAAGTTCTTAAACAGAATTAAATTAAAAGATTTAGGAATTAGGGCTCAAAAACTTGGTCATGAAATTCTGATCTGGTATAAGATTCGGAAATTTTATTTTTTGTACATTTCAGAAATCGTATGGAAATTCAGATACAGATTAAAAGCGCAATTTTTGAACTCAGATTCAGAAATCAGATTTAGAATTCAGATTCAAATTCAAAAAAAGTTTTTGCTTGTAAACAAATTTTATATTTAACATAAAAGGCTGAGGAATTCAAAAGATCATGAACTTAAGATTGCTAGCCAATTCAATTTCCAGATTTCAAATTTTTAATCAAAATTAGATTTAAACACAATTCAGCTGAAAATCGCAAATAAAAAGTAGAATTTCACTTTTTTGTTTTAAGCGAAAAATACACATTTTATTTAAAAAAAATCATCAACAAGATTTTTATTAGAGAATTTATTCTTTATGAAAAATATATTAAAGAAACATGAACTTGATCTTCATAAAAACAAAAATCTGCACAAAGTTCTATATTTTATCGGTATATTGTTTTATATTATTAACACATAAAGAACACCAAAATGTGGCATTTTATATTTCAGAAACCAATAGACAAAAAACTGCTAATTTAATTTATTTGATTATCGTGTTAAATTTTGTAGAATGAGGTTTCATTATTCGATTCATAACATTTGAAATTTCCATTTTAATGGAGCAGTAATATGCCGTTCTAAGCAAGATTGTCCCATGTGGGAAAAAACGTGCAAACGAGAAAAACGCGGTTGAAATATCAGCTATATTTCCAATTTTTCTCTCAAACTTTAAATTCACCGACAGTTTTTTCGTAGTGAAAAGTTCAAGTTAATCATTTTACAATGTTTTCTGCCAAAAAAGTTACATTTCCTACAAAAAAACAGCAAATTAGAGCCAAAAATGCTCCGTGTGACACTTTTGCGTAGAATCAGAACGCATGCCGATGCTAGTTCTACGAAAAACTGTTAAACGGCTACAACTTTCCTATCATTTTAAAAGCTTGCGTAGTTTATTTTTTTCCCAAAAACTCATGCTAAACCGTAATTTGAGAAATACGTTCCTCTTTGTTTGTAAAAATGTATAGTTGAGTATGGATCTTGTAAGTAGTGCCTACCGAAAAGTGTTTAGTGAAAATTTCTCAGAATAAAACACTCAAGGCTTCTCGATTCTCGCTCCTCCTCTGCCCTCTATTTTAGTGTTCTTTTCAGTGAATAACATTAAATTCAACAGTTTGAACTCATCTTAAGGCAATTTTTTGATAAAATTTGCATTTTTCATAGAATTTTCTCTAGTGTGACATTCTTGCGTAGAACTATCAACATAGAGACAACCACCTTGATGAAAATTTCGTATAAGTTCAGAACAAAATAAACTTGTTTGTGTTTTTATTCGAAAGTTAACACTAAAAAAGACCGTTTCCAGCAAAAAAAGTGAAAATGACCCAAAAGTCACATGGGACATTCTTGCTTAGAACGGCAGATTAGCAGCATGCGAAAAAACGCGGTATCTCTTTGGTCAGCAATGTGTTCATATTCAAGTTTTTTAAACAATTTAAATTGCAAACTAAAAGCATTAATTTGGTTGTAATTTTTCCCATTCAGATTTGATCAGAAAATCTGATGTTTTTTATCTTTCACTTTTTTTTTAATAAGAGTTATTTTCATTGAAGTTCAAAATCTTTGAATTTGTAAAATAGTTTGGAAGATTGGGCTTGTTTGATTTGAGTATAAGCTTTTTTTTTTTAAATGGAAGGCTCTCCTAAAAACTTATTTTATGCTCATATCAATTAAGTATGTCCTACCAGACTCGTAAACAAATTCAAAGATTTTAACCATCTATGAAAGCGAAATAAGTTCACCTTTTTGCTTAAGGACCAATTTTCTAATGTCACGATTTTATACAAAAACTATTAATGTAAAAGTACTTCAAAATGAATAATCATATAGTTACAAACATAATATATTTAAAATTTGATTGTATCCGTGCATTGTTGATCAAAAAATCATTGGTAAAAATCAGTCACCAAAACCCCCCCCCCATGAGTCGGTTCTTCCTACGGCCCTGGTTGTATTGTAATGACCTCACAGATGAAACTGAACAAAGATAACTCTATTCCACCACTGAAACCTGCGTTTTCAACAGTCATTTTTGTCATTTTTGTTCTTTTGTCATTTTTGTCATTTTTATCATTTTTTCATTTTTGTCATTTTTGTCATTTTTGTCTTTTTTGTCTTTTTTGTCATTTTTGTAGTTTTTGTCATTTTTGTCATTTTTGTCATTTTTGTCATTTTTGTCATTTTTGTAATTTTTGTAATTTTTGTAATTTTTGTAATTTTTGTAATTTTTGTAATTTTTGTAATTTTTGTAATTTTTGTAATTTTTGTAATTTTTGTAATTTTTGTAATTTTTGTAATTTTTGTAATTTTTGTAATTTTTGTAATTTTTGTCATTTTTGTCATTTTTGTCATTTTTGTCATTTTTGTCATTTTTGTCATTTTTGTCATTTTTGTCATTTTTGTCATTTTTGTCATTTTTGTCATTTTTGTCATTTTTGTCATTTTTGTCATTTTTGTCATTTTTGTCATTTTTGTCATTTTTGTCATTTTTGTCATTTTTGTCATTTTTGTCATTTTTGTCATTTTTGTCATTTTTGCCATTTTTGCCATTTTTGCCATTTTTGCCATTTTTGTCATTTTTGCCATTTTTGTCATTTTTGTCATTTTTGTCATTTTTGTCATTTTTGTCATTTTTGTCATTTTTGTCATTTTTGTCATTTTTGTCATTTTTGTCATTTTTGTCATTTTTGTCATTTTTGTCATTTTTGTCATTTTTGTCATTTTTGTCATTTTTGTCATTTTTGTCATTTTTGTCATTTTTGTCATTTTTGTCATTTTTGTCATTTTTGTCATTTTTGTCATTTTTGTCATTTTTGTCATTTTTGTCATTTTTGTCATTTTTGTCATTTTTGTCATTTTTGTCATTTTTGTCATTTTTGTCATTTTTGTCATTTTTGTCATTCTTGTCATTTTTGTCATTTTTGTCATTTTTGTCATTTTTGACATTTTTGTCATTTTTGTCATTTTTGTCATTTTTGTCATTTTTGTCATTTTTGTCATTTTTGTCATTTTTGTCATTTTTGTCATTTTTGTCATTTTTGTCATTTTTGTCATTTTTGTCATTTTTGTCATTTTTGTCATTTTTGTCATTTTTGTCATTTTTGTCATTTTTGTCATTTTTGTCATTTTTGTCATTTTTGTCATTTTTGTCAT
The DNA here is from genome assembly GCF_029784155.1 of Uranotaenia lowii. Lineage (NCBI taxonomy): Eukaryota > Metazoa > Arthropoda > Insecta > Diptera > Culicidae > Uranotaenia > Uranotaenia lowii. The sequence continues at coordinate 404,634,899 of NC_073692.1, read as the reverse complement.
TTTTGTCATTTTTGTCATTTTTGTCATTTTTGTCATTTTTGTCATTTTTGTCATTTTTGTCATTTTTGTCATTTTTGTCATTTTTGTCATTTTTGTCATTTTTGTCATTTTTGTCATTTTTGTCATTTTTGTCATTTTTGTCATTTTTGTCATTTTTGTCATTTTTGTCATTTTTGTCATTTTTGTCATTTTTGTCATTTTTGTCATTTTTGTCATTTTTGTCATTTTTGTCATTTTTGTCATTTTTGTCATTTTTGTCATTTTTGTCATTTTTGTCATTTTTGTCATTTTTGTCATTTTTGTCATTTTTGTCATTTTTGTCATTTTTGTCATTTTTGTCATTTTTGTCATTTTTGTCATTTTTGTCTTTTTTGTCATTTTTGTCATTTTTGTCATTTTTGTCATTTTTGTCATTTTTGTCATTTTTGTCATTTTTGTCATTTTTATCATTTTTGTCATTTTTGTCATTTTTGTCATTTTTGTCATTTTTGTCATTTTTGTCATTTTTGTCATTTTTGTCATTTTTGTCATTTTTGCCATTTTTGTCATTTTTGTCATTTTTGTCAGTTTGTCATTCGTTATTATTTTGTCGTGGCTCAGGATCCTAAAATTTATTCTGTCTGGTAGGATTCCTTAAGGCTGTAACCTAGGACCATTTTAATTTTGTGGATTTATTGAGTTGATGCTTATCTGTTCAGAAGAACAAAAGCCTTAGCTTTCTCTTAAAGTCACTTCCGTTTGATTTTTTATTCCTTCTTATATCTTTAATTTGAGGAAACATCAATAGTCAAAGTTTACCGATCGATTGATTACACAATAATCTATGAGCTTAATCTCGGCCAACTCAATGGAGGCATCGTTAAGTATGTACCTACTTCTTCAAACATCTCAATCCAAAACAACTGACATTTGCGTTAAAATCTTTTGGTAGGCATCAACAGCAGCCCAATAACAAGCTCAATTTTATTGCACTAATTAACGCCACGTCAAACCGATTTCCGCACTTCAGAGTGCCAATAAATGTATCAATCTTTCTTGCCGTGTGTGCCTGTTGTTGACTTCTGCATACTCATTCGTCGAGTCGACTCAATTCAACTCAGCTCAGCATTTTAGAGTAAATAATGCAGCTTAACAATCCAACAATGTACATATAGGATAGATACGATTGCCAATTCCCCATTACCCATTAGTAGAACGAATAAATGTACGTCGAACGGACGCCAACAAACAAGATCGGTATCTCTTTTCTGAAACCTACGGGACGGGTAAACGATTCCAATCACAACCAACTCGCAGAGATCATTCATAGATTTAGTATTTTTTTACAATGGTATTCATGTGCTTGTGTGCGGTAGGTTTTTTTTATCTCAATCAACACGAGCAGAACACACCAGTAGCGAACCAAAATCGATGAATGAATGAAGAGCGAATAAAAATGATCCTCTAACTTTGCGTGTTAGATAAATCTGGTAGTGCGGTGATGCAAAACAGCTGTTTGCAAATTCGATCGTTGAGGGGTCATTCGATCCTCATATTGATCTCAGGAGCATTCAAATCGGTGCTTGAGGCAAGTAATTCCCATCAAACTGAATTAATTTTCTCGGGTTACAGGATTTTATTAAGCCATTTTAATGTCGCTTAAAGACAAAAAAAAATCAAGTGCTTGAGGTAAGCTGGCCAAAAAATGTTATCAGTATTTTTTGTTAAGGCTTGATGAATTTGTTAAGGCTTGATTTCTTCACGTTAACTCAGACATTAATTGAAGGTTGTTTGAGCCTAAGCGAAGAACCCTAATCGGTTGTTGATTCTCCAATATTTTCCAATCGAATGGAGATGCGATTAAACATGTGTTGTAGTTTGATGGGCAATCTTATGCAATCGAGATACTGAGATGGTTTCGATTACAAATAAGGAATATTGTGTAGGGCGCTTGAGATAGTTTTGATCAAAGATGGCTCTTAGTTTGTTCCAACTACTCAAATTAAATCCAATGGCTTAGTTTGATGTTTGTTCAGAACCTTACTCTATTCAATTCCAAAGACCAATCTTCAACATCCACTATCTTTGCTGAGTCAAAATAGGAGTGGGATTGGATCGGCTCGGTTTCTAGTTCCTAGAATGAAGTGTTTAGAATCTTAACACACAAACTAAGCGTTGGTGAGCCGTATCGATTGATGTTTATTATATAAGTTGGTCACCTCTAAGCCGTAGGCAAATTACCTTAGTTGGATTACACCAAGCGCAATACACGACCTCCACGATTCCGAATAAAGAAAGTAATTAAAGCTGGAAATCACTCGGGTTGTACACGTTTAGATTGGAGTTTCTCAATAATGGACGCTAATTTCTAACATGAATATTTTTGAATTATATTTTCTAATGTCTGAACCTCAGAATTTTTTCCCCACTTTTAGTGTTGAAAATTTGAGTATGAATTGATTTTTAATTTTTGTATTTTGATAATAAGCCTTTCAACTTTGAGTTTTGAGAGTTTTCATTTTGAAATAAGCCTTTGAACAAATAATAAATTTTAAAATCACTTGGCTTAAGATTGAACCTTTAATCTGAATGGACTCTATAAGCTGTAAAATTGATCTTTTAACTGAATATCAATTTTCAAAATATCTTTGTTCTAATTTTCAGATTAAAAAGGTTTTAGTTTGTACCCTCAATAGCGACTCATGAAACTTGTATTCTGAAGGATTTTTTCGAATAACGGCCCTTTAAATTCACAACTTTTGGTATAATAAAAATCTTTTTATACGAAATATTGTTTGTTTCCTCGCGAATACAATTTTTGAAACTGAACTTTTAAAGTACACATTGTAGGTTAAAACCACTAACTTAATAAACATACAACAACAATAAGCTGAATCAGGGTCGTAGAAATAACGGCCTCAGGGGGGGAAAGGGTGTTCAGTGATTATTTTTTTTATATGATACATATATTTGCTCAAACTACGCACGAGTTAAAAAAATTCAAAAAATATTTTTTATTATTTTAAAGTTTTTTTAAAATTAAAAGTTTTATGTATTAAAGGGCCAACACGAAATTATTGCGACACCGAAAATGTCATGCCAATTTTCTTATATATTTAGAATCAAACCAGGGTAGTTTTATACATACATTTACTTCAAAAATCAAGAGAAGAATTAGTAGATGGAGCCTTGAGTGCAAAATTGAACGCATTTTGACTTGATGTCCTCCATCAAAGTCTTTACAGTGCCATTCGGTACCAGTTTCTCAGTTTTTTTTCATTTTCTTAACATGTTTTTCTCGCATTTGAAAAGCTTCTTACTCTTCCGAAGTTCTCGCTTCATTATTGCCCAGTACTGCTCTACCGGATACAGTTCCGGACGGTTTGGCAGGTTCATGTGCTTTGGGACAAATTGGACAGAATAGGCCTCATACCACTCCAGGACAGTTTTAGAATATGGGCATGATGCCAAATCTGGCCAAAATAACGGAGCTTCGTCGTGCTGCTGCAAGAATGGGAAAAGACGCTTCTCGAGGCACTCAGATTTGTAGATTTCGCCATTTACTGTGTCCACGAAAGGCTCACTCCTCAGTCCGCAAGAGCAAATGGCCCGCCAAACGAGATATTTGGATGCGAACTTCGACATTTGGGGACATGAGGAATTAAATTTGTCGTCCACATCAAACTTGCTCTTGCCAGTAAAAACTCTAACTCCGGAATTTGCTTAGAATCGGCTTTTATATATGTTTCGTCGTACATCACACAGTAGCCATATTTTGTCAGCATCTTCTCGTAGAGCTTCCGTGCCCGAGTTTCAGCCGTCGATTGTATCGTAAACTCGTGGGAAGGTGAGCTATTGGTTTGACTTCCCGATTAGGCTCTCGTATCGGGTAGTTCCGGTACGAGGTTAAACCATACCCTAGGAGGCTGAGGATCAATGCGAATCCCTAACTCACTTGCCTACACTCAGAAATAAATAAAATATCAAACAATTATTTTTTAGGTATTTTCACTTTTCTCCCTCTTTACGCACAAAGATATTTCTCATGGTGTAATTACAGGGATATTTCTCACTGAGAAATATTTCTGCGATTAAAATTTATGCATTGAGAAACGGAGAATTGGTTATGGAAGCGACATCTGGTGGTCAGAAAAAAAGTTTGAGCCGGGACGTAAAGGCAAACGCTTAAAGCAGAAATAAACAGCAAACGAAAATCGTTTGATTTTCGTACATGTTCTATGGTCAATGTGGATTGTTGACCGTAGCATAAAAAAACATGTGCATTTCCTTGGTAATATTACTTGCTGCAGTTGAGTCCATCCTTTTTAAATATGATTCAGTTAAATATTTAAAAAGAATGGAATCCACATGCAAGCAAGTTTAGGGGCGTTTGCTACGGGTACGTGATCATACCCGTTTAGCTGGGACTCACACGCACAAATCACAAAGCGTTTGTTGAACAAAATAATATTTCGGTTATTAAATTTTATGCATTGGATCATTACACGCCAAGAAATTATTCGGATGCATAAATTTAAATATCTGAAATAGTTATTTTTTAATATTTCTGGATATTAATGTCAGAGAAATATCGGTGTTATTGAAACATAATAATTTATATTTTTTTTTCATTTCTGAGTGTATGTAGATCAGTTTAGTTAAGACCGTCTTTCGCGTGGTAAACTTATTGCTTCTTTTTTCTAGTAGTTCATCTGTGGTCCGCGAACCTGCGCTTTGGCCAATAATCAACTTCTTTTTTTCCGTTCTTTTTTTCCGCTTAGCTTACTCGTAGATCAGAAAATCGAAGATTAGTTGCAGTTTTTAACTTAAAAGGTGCTTGATACGTAGAGGTAAGGTGTGAGAAATGCTTGTATTGAACGGCACGTGAAACGCAGCCCTTTTCTGCTACAGATACCCTAGGTGCCCGCCCGCAATAGTTACCCGTAAAAGTCGGGCGCCACAACCGTGTCCCCATCCTCAGTCGAATTGGAGCGTACCCACCGGTGTCGACATTTCATCCCTGAATCGTTCACGTTCCATTGCGAAGCAGTGACAACCGAACGAACTTGGCAAAAAGTTTAGCCGAGGATCACGCTTGATCCAATCGCTCGGACCGTCAGCATCAACTGCATGGTCATTCATCAAAGTCGTTGAGAGCTCATCGACCAACATCAACAGCCGGAAGGGTACAACGACAATCCACCGCACTTGGCAGCAGAACTGGGGAAGACCCCCATCAGTATAAAGGGTGATACGGTCAAAATTTGGTCAATATCAACTTGACGTATTTCTTTCAATTTTGCATTTAAAAAACCTGAACACCCCTCATTTTGAAGGTGTGTGTGTGTGTAGAATGTTGCTCCTATTTTGATTTTGGAATTCACTCTTCACTTGTCAAAATGCCGTCCAAGGAAGAAGAGCAGCGTATCAAAATTTTGCTCGCGTATCGCGAAAATCCGAGCTACTCGCACGCAAAGCTGGCAAAATCGCTAAAAGTTGCCAAATCAACCGTTACCAATGTAATTAAAGTGTTTGTCAACAGCCAGGAAGTCTGGATCGGGGGGAAATCGAAAACCGGAAGCCGCTGAGACGACAAAGAGAGTTGCCGGTAGTTTCAAGTGAAACCCTAACCTCTCTCTCTCTCTCTCCGAGATGCCGCAAATAAGCTGGGTGTATCGTCTACAACCGTGCATCGAGCCAAAAAACGAGCCGGACTATCGACTTACAAGAAGGTTGTAACTCCAAGTCGCGATGATAAAAAAAATACGACGATCAAAGCGCGATCACGGAGGCTGTACACGACGATGCTGACGAAGTTTGACTGCGTGGTAATGGACGACGAAACCTACGTCAAAGCCGACTACAAGCAGCTTCCGGGACAGGAGTTTTATACGGCAAAAGGAAGCAGATATCTTCAAGCACATGAAACTGTCAAAGTTCGCGAAGAAATATCTGGTTTGGCAAGCCATCTGTACCTGTGGCTTAAAAAGCAGCATTTTCATAGCTTCCGGGACTGTCAACCAAGAAATTTACGTGAAAGAGTGTTTAAATAAACGTCTGCTGCCTTTCCTGAAGAAACACGGTTGTTCCGTACTGTTTTGGCCGGATTTGGCATCTTGCCATTACGGTAAAAAGGCCATAGAGTGGTACGCCGCCAACAACGTGCAGGTGGTTCCCAAGGACAAGAACCCTCCCAACACGCCAGAGCTCCGCCCAATTAAGAAATACTGGGCTATTGTCAAGCGGAACCTGAAGAAGACAAAAAAAACTGCTAAGGACGAGCAGCAGTTCAAGGCAAACTGGCTTTCTGCGGCGAAGAAGGTGGACAAGGTGGCTGTAAATCTGTAAATCTGATGGCAGGGGTTAAGCGTACGGCCCGGCCCGGCAATTCGGATTTGGAAAAGCGGAAGCCTAACTGAATATTCTTCCTGAATTTTATACTAATTAAACTTGAAAAAGAAATTTAATTTGATTTTTTATACAAACGATTTCACCGATTTACACGCGTTTTCCCTTGACCAAATTTTGACCGTATCACCCTTTAATTAAATTATTTTTTTTTAAATAATCGGTTGCCAAAGTTTTCACAGAGAAATGAACATTTGAAATTCGACGTAAAAAAATCAATTGTAACTATGACAATTTCAACAACGTCTCCATGGATCAACAAATTTAAACAGTTTGTTTTTTTTCAGCGCCATCGAACTATCGAACCTACCTACGTCTTGTTTATAGAGCTTGTAGGATCAAGTGCCGTAAATATTTGGTCCCGATTTAGTTCATTCATGAGTCTCTCGAGAAATGCTTGAACCCGTTCAAGGAGCCAGGCGCCTTCAACTACCCTATTAGAGGGTTTCAGAATCATTGACTGCCGGCTGAGTGTCGACTGAACGAAGTTGTGGTTCTTTTACCTCTTTTGCGGTAACGCGTTTTTTTTTATTTCGCTTAGGAGGTGGGCGTGTGGGCGATAGCAGCAATATCCACTCTGCGGTGAGATTCGCGCGACAAATTTGAAATAGTTGTTCTTGAACACAGCATCAGCGAAACTTCCCTGACTAGCTGGCTGCTGCTGCTGACATCATGGAGAGCAATTTCTTCTTCTCGTTGAACGTGGTGTCGTTTATTGGCTCGATCGAGTCATGGTGTTCGAATCCTACTAATACAACCATTTTCAATTTCGCTTATTCAGTGGAAATACCGACCACAGGTGGGTGAGAAGGTGTAAATTTCATACTCAAACGTGACGACTACATTCTGCAAAGTAACAATCTAGAGCTCCCAGGGATCCCTAGCCTAGGCCAGGTTGTTCTAGAAAAGCTAGCAAAAAAGCAGCTCCCCCGTGAGTTTCGATCATGAACACATTTCGCGAAAATAAACTCGCCGCTTAATGCCTCCAATCGGTTGTTGTTTGTTTCTGGTGATTATTTTAGTAGTTTTACATTGTGGTACCTCCCAATCGCCGACCCCCTATAAAAATAAAATAAAGCAAAAACGATTGTGGTTTGAGAAGTTTTTATTGAGCGCCGCGCCGCCGCTTACGGCTGAGTAGGTTCAAGCTCAATCGAGTGTGTTGTTTGCTTACACTCATAACTTGCGGGCTTAGCGTAGCAGCAGCTGAGTGAGTTTGAGGCGTAGTCAGGCGTAGATTGGGTGGGACGGTAAAAGAGGAGAGAAAGATATAGAATCGCATTCGTCAAATAAAATTAGAAAAAAATCAGCAAATCAACAACAACATCATTTGACTCCACACGGATGTCTCGAGTTCAATTGATGAGGTCGGGGAGGAGACGCGATGACCTTTAGGGCTGGAATGTTGTCGGAATTTGCTCGACTACGAATTGCAATGTCGTGATGGAAATTTTTCGGACGGGCCTAGTCGGTTGAAAAGTCACGCCTACAGAAGGTTGGTAGGGAAATCAAAAGTTTTAATTATAGAATTTTTCAATTTTCATGATTTTTAGAGTTTCAGAATGCAGTTCTCAAAATCAAATAAAATGAACGATTTCACAAGACAAAAGTTTCGGAAAACAGACTTTCTGAACTTTAAGAAATGTGATAGTCTTATGAATGTTTCAAAAATGCTTGTCATTTTGGTCAATTTTGTATTTTTTTTTGTAAATTTTGTAATTTTTTTTTATTTTTTGTAATTTTGTAATTTGAGTAATTTTTGTAATTTTTCTCATTTTAATTATTTTTGTAATTTTTGTAAGTTTTGTAATTTTTATTATTTTTGTAATTTTTGAAATTTTTGTAATTTTTGTGATTTTTGTAATTTTTGTAATTTTTGTAATTTTTGTAATTTTTGTAATTTTTGTAATTTTTGTAATTTTTGTAATTTTTGTAATTTTTGTAATTTTTGTAATTTTTGTAATTTTTGTAATTTTTGTAATTTTTGTAATTTTTGTAATTTTTGTAATTTTTGTAATTTTTTAATTTTTGTAATTTTTGTAATTTTTGTATTTTTGGTAATTTTTGTGATTTTTGTCATTTTTGTCATTGTTGACATTTTTGTCACTTTTGTCATTTTAGTCATTTTTGTCATTTTTGTCATTGTACGAAATTCGAAAGATTGTTCTTGAGGAAAATAGAACTACAAAAATTTAGAACTTCCAAAAATTCCAATTTTATTTGACGAGAAAACGAAACGCGGTTCGATGTTAATAGTGTGGCACTTTATTGGCTACTGACCTTGAAGCCTTCTGCTTCACACGTTTTTAAGCTGATATCGCTGCTATCTACCTAGCTAGTAACAATAGGCACGAATGATCGGATTCTCGATCGTGCGATCGGGATTGATTTTTTATATGATAAGAGAGATAAGCTCTCTTCCTGATTTTATGGCAAACCGACGACAATATATTCCGCTACGCGTGAACATGCCGGCCACCGTGAAAAAGTTAACTTTTTAACAATAAAATTTGTTCCTGCTGCGAAACTGAGTCTAACTTGCAAATATCCTAGCTTCTCATACAGCTATCAAATTCATAACCAAAATTAATTCAAGAGTGTTTCACAACTTTCCAATATACGTAGCATCATTCATCGATGCGCGATTGCTCTGCTGCTTCGTTGACTGTCGATCATGTTTCGGTACGATGTTGTCCTCTGCTTCGGTTGGAATGTTGTCATCTGCCTCGGTTCCACCATGTGCTTGGTCGGCTGTCGATCATATTTCGCTGCAATGTTGTCCTCCGCTTCGGACACACCACGTGCTTCTTCGGGTCATCCATGTGATTGCTCGGTCGATCCGTCTTCTTCGTCCTAGTGGGTGAACGAACTCGGTGGGCAAGGTCGAATGGTCAGCTGATTACGAACCAGCAAATAGTGAATGGGTTGCCCATCTGTCTTCCTTCGGGTTGTTGACGTCTCTCCGCTGCCTCCCCATTGGCCGAACAAACTCTGGAACAAAACATAGGCGGCTTTTTACAAGGTAAATGGAAAAAATTAAACGACTTAACTGGGTTGGAGGCAACCGGCCTCCACGGGTCCGTAACCGGACGATGAACGTTGGCACCAAGATACTGAGCGTACTTATGCATTCGGGACGTTTGCGATACAAGTTGGGCGACAAATAACCAGACATCCTTCCTTCTGGGTGAGAATCAGCTGCCAGGGGAAAGCTCAGCAAATTCTTGTGAATCTTTTCTGCCTCGTTGCGAAAACACAGGTCTATCCGACAACAGTGGATGCGGTGAGAACAGATGCAGATTACTTGTGAATTGCTAGCTTTCGGGACACGCTCGTGGTTGTGGGTTGGAGCAGATGACATCAGGGCATGGAGGGGGACGAAACATTCCATAAGCTTTTTTGAAATTCAATATATAATACAGACTTACATGGATGGGAGGTCTTTCGACCCCCCCACGGTGCGCAGTTGAGTACTGCGATTGGTGGAAGGCACTTAGTTGCCTCCTTGAAGGAACGATTCATTTTGTTGGATCTGTTGCGAGCAAATTTTACCCAAGAGTATTCGATGCTCTCCCTGTGCTGTCCACACATTTACGACGTAGCTATTGTTTCGCAAAACCTTTAGGTTGTTACTTTGCATCGCCCAGCAAAGTTTCTTCTCTGGAGTCCGGTGCGATTGGTTTCGAATAAGGCGTTTAAAGCGAAACGGCCAAAACCTTTTACGATTTTTTGCGATTTTCAGTTGTGATCCACTGATGCACACCGGCACAAGTGGCGGCCGGCCACCGACGTGCAATATTCCTTCGGCCAGTGTTGGGAAAAAGGATCTCAAACGAGGGCGAGCCAAAACTTGTTTATTGCACTGATTTTCGGCGATGTCAATGCAAAATGATGTTGTAATTTTAGAATAAATTTCTTTCGAAAAACAATTTGCGTTGAGGTAATGCTCGAGTGAATGTAAACGACGATCCAAGATGTTTCTAAGATTTTCAATTTGCGAAATGCCCATAAGGTTTTCGATAAGGGAAACGATGAAACTACTAGTGCTAGTAGTTTTGGCAAAATATTCTTCACTATCTGCTTCTTCCATTGACTGAGTTCTGCTGAGCGAATCTTTTTCCGAAAACCGTGTGGGGGATTGTTCTGATGATGCCTCAGCAGACATACAAGCGACGTTGACAACAGCTGGTTGAGAATTGTCAGCTACCTTCCCAGATACCAACCATCCCAAGGCTGTGTTTTGCAATACTAGATGTCCATCAGTCTTATGTTGGCCTTCTTGTAGCAAATCATAGAAAACTTGGACGCCCAATATTAAATCAATCGGACCAGGTTTGCAAAACGAAGGGTCCGCTAGAACGATATCCGCTGGGTGATCCAAAGTTGAGGCGTCAATGTGTTGGCTTGGTAGCTCTAAAGTAATTTTAGGTAGTACGTGAAAATTCCAGTTGGCTTCAAAATCAGAACGATGAGACTGGATGCGAATTTTAGCCGAATGCTTCGATGTTGTAATTGCAAGTCCTATCCCACTAATAGGAACCAGTTCTCTGGTACGTTGAATTTTTAGTTGATGCATAAGATGCTCCGAAACGAAGTTGAGTTGCGAGCCAGAATCCACGAGTGCACGGGCCCAGATGAAAGTGTTAGACGAATCGAAAACCTTCACTAGTGCAGTCGAAAGAAGTATGATTGCAGGAGCACGATGACGAGAGGATAGCGAAATGTGGCTTGTCGAAGGGGCAGGGACCGTGGGAATTTGAGGTTCTGTAGGTTCGATGTGTTGACTCGATTTTTCAGATTGCGACGAATTGTTCTGAACTTGCGACGATGACGATGGCAAATTTGATGATAGCGACGATATAATTTGGTTGGATTGGTTAGGATTTGTGTTTCGATGCAACATTGTGTGGTGTTTTTGAAAGCAAACGCGACAAGTTCCACTTGGGCAGTTGTTGGCTAAATGTGATGTCGAAGTAAGACAGTTGATGCAAAGTTTGTTCTTTTTAATTTCTTCAAACCTCTGGATTGGAGTTAAATTCCGAAACACCTCACAATGATAAGGCGAGTGTGTAGGTTTCTTGCAGAATAAGCAAGACTTATTCGATGTGATGGCTGAGTGAGATGTTGCTTGCCTCGAGATTGATGGGAAGGGACGCTGTGAAGGGGAGAAGCGAGTAGTATCTGACGATTGTGGTTTAGATGCTGCAATAGATTGGAGAACAAGCACATGGGAACGTAAAAATTCTAGAAGTTCTGTGTAGGTTGGAACACTCGTTGATTTTCTGTGTGTCTCCCAGGAACGCATTGTTGCAGGATCGAGACGAGAGCTAAGCATGAAGACCAAAATGGTACTCCATTTTTCGGGCGATTCCTCCACCTTTTCAAGCATCTTTAAATTTCTTTCAAAATCATCAACAAGTCGATTTAATGATTCAGCACATTCTTTTTTGATAGGCTCAACAGCAAACAGGGATTCTACGTAAGATTTTACAAGTAAATATTTGTTCTCATATCTCGATTTGAGAATTTCCCATGCAATAGAATAATTGTTGGCTGTAATTTCGATAACCTCGATCACACGTTTGGCCTCAATGGAAAGAGATGCAACGAGATAAGAAAATTTTTCCACAGCACCAAGCATCGGGTTAGAATCTATCAGCGACAAAAATGTATCACGAAACGACGGCCATTCTTTCATCGATCCATCGAAGGTAGGAAGTTTGATTTCAGGGAGTTTTACTCTGGACAGGGCTGGAGATAGGGGTTCAGTTTGAGCGCTTGGAACAAAATAATTTTGATGTGAACGCAATTTATTTGCAATAAAACCTTTTATTCGCAGATATGTCACCTCGAAATTAGCACGTGTTTCATGACTTGTTTGGTTAGCTAATGCATCTTCATCTTGCTCACATTCTGAATGTTCATCAAACGATCGTTTCAATTTGGCCTGATATTCATCCGAACATTCTAGTTGCAACCTGGTTTCAGTAAAATCCGTAAAAATTCCTTCTAAACGCTCTCTCCACCCTTCAAGCATGTAACGGTCCCTAGCATCGTCATAGTTTGCCACAATATGATCCAAATTTTTGAGGGAATCTCTCAAAAAGCATTCGCGCTTTTCGAGCTTCTTTAAACTCGAAGCCATTGTGTTGAGGAAAAGAACAATGAAACCAAATTTCTTCTAACCACGTGCTTATGAAAATCCACCAAAAATTACTAACAACCAATAAAAATCCAAATTGATTAATTTGTTTCCAGCCTACAGAAGATTGTGTTCGATTTAAGCTGCTTCGAAAAAACTGCAGCTCCTGATAAATGGCTGATCCAAATGCTCGATAATGATGCAAGTCTACTTACAGTCTTGGATGATCATCAGTCCTACCATGCGGTTTGCCCAAGTCACATCACCGATCGATGCCACCCAGCACAAAGCCTTTGTTCGTCGACCCAGCGTATATGGGGCGATTCAATTTCGATTTGGCGCCCAATGCACCCAGCCAATTTTATTGTAATTAGCTCTCCTGCAGCGAACACATGCGATTACAAACTTTAATCCTTTTGATTCACTTTTTGTCCAAACAATTTATTCGATTTTGGCACACTTGAATTGTCCACTTAATTGTTCAAATATTGTGAATTTCACAAAAAGTTTTCACTTGATTGTCCGATTGTGAAATTCATATTCACATTGTTCGATTTCAGATTTTCACATCATTTGTTCCGCAAAGTTTTCACAATATCACCAGAGTTTGACACAAAAGTCCACGAGTTTCACAGCAAACCGCGACACAAGAACAATCTCCGAAGGATGTAACGACTAACATCCGGTTCGAAGGACCATTTTTATGTACGAAATTCGGAAGATTGTTCTTGAGGAAAATAGAACTACAAAAATTTAGAACTTCCAAAAATTCCAATTTTATTTGACGAGAAAACGAAACGCGGTTCGATGTTAATAGTGTGGCACTTTATTGGCTACTGACCTTGAAGCCTTCTGCTTCACACGTTTTTAAGCTGATATCGCTGCTATCTACCTAGCTAGTAACAATAGGCACGAATGATCGGATTCTCGATCGTGCGATCGGGATTGATTTTTTATATGATAAGAGAGATAAGCTCTCTTCCTGATTTTATGGCAAACCGACGACAATATATTCCGCTACGCGTGAACAGTCATTTTTGTCATTTTTGTCATTTTTGTCATTTTTGTCATTTTTGTCATTTTTGCCATTTTTGTCATTTTTGTCATTTTTGTCATTTTTGTCATTTTTGTCATTTTTGTCATTTTTGTCATTTTTGTCATTTTTGTCATTTTTGTCATTTTTGTCATTTTTGTCATTTTTGTCATTGTTGAGGCCAATCCCCAAAGCTGCTGATTCGGAAGGCCGCGAAGTTCCCTGACGTACTTAGTTCGAAACTATAATTAATAAACACGGCACTTAGAGTGGGATACGATCACGGGGGAACATTTATTTTCAACACTCAATTCAAAAACGCTTAACTTCGATCTTAACACAAAAGTGGACTGTATTTGCTACGCTCGCTAAACGATATGACCGCACGACACGGGTCACCAAAACAATTTTCTTTTGTCTCGCTACCAACTCGCTGCTATCAACTACTCGTAATTGTCGATCGAGTACCTACGTTCGGTCATCGGTCATTCTATTTGCATACACGCACAGTTGGTTCTGACCACTGTAGATGCGTGCGGCTGGGGATGGTTATTGATGCTGCTTGTGGCTGACCTGATTTACAGTATTGGATTTTCTGTTGTTGTTGCTATTTGGCGCAAACATACCGCCCGCCTTGAGTTCACTCAACATGAAATTTAACATTAAATATACAGAAAATGTGGCCTGCTCGGGTTCCTCTTTTCCGGCATCGACATCTTGGATCTCGTCTCTATGAAGATGTTGTAGACTTCTGGATACTACCATCGGCTCGACATTACACACGCTACCATTAACTCGTTGTACTCGGAAGTGAGATGATCCTGGTGTAGAAATGTTTTCCTGCTGGAGACGTAAACGTTTGATTCTGAAATGGCTATATAGTGGTTGCAACATAACTTGCGCTGTGGCCCCCAGGCATCAACGAAATATAATTTCGTCAAAACCAGAGTGCGCCCCTCGCGGGGGCTGAAGATACTTTAGTGTCCCAGCAGTCGAAAAGTGAGATGATGTTCCAAGTGCGATGTTCCTATAAATCAGAGTAGTCTGATTGAGCATTGTCCAAAAGGTGAATCAAAAAAACTTAACTTAGGGTTCTGCCCCTGGCAATTACGACCAAGAATGTCGCTAGCTGCCAATATGCCCTATATGGGGCTAAAATACTTTTGCTCTTAATGATGATAACCTTCGAACGGATGGTGAACGTGCTGACCAGATGACTCGGAGCCCTGATGAAGAAACTACGGTCTCAACGGGTTCCATGGTCTGGTCTGGACATCTTCGACAAATGATATGATAAAGAACCCTGGTGGAGAAAAACTTCTGTAGGTTCCACAAACAAATGGATAGGGTAGCACGTAACTTAGAAATTGGCCCCCTGGCGAATGCAGCTGATACGCTGCCAGTGCCAATAAAGCCCCTCATGGGGGCGTAAGATACTTATTTTATTTTGTTTGAAAAAACAGGACCGGATGATACAGATGATGGGACAGAACGATGAGCAGCAGAATCCTTTATTTGTCGACAATCCTGGACGAACAATGTGGTGTGGTGTACAACCCTGGCGGAAAGAAACTATTTTAGGTTCCGCAGACAAACAGGTGGGTTTGTACATAACTTGAGGTTTGGCCCCCTGGCAGATACGGCTAATATGCCGCCAGTGCCAATAGTGCCCCTCATGGGGGCGGAAAATACTTATTTTAAAAACGGGTGCCCAGGAATGTTTTCGACGTTGGTGGCTTAATGATGCTCGCGTGGATTTTCAGATGGCTGATTGTCTCGGATGGGAAGAATGCAAATCTTGGAGATACCTCTCGTGAACTCTCCATATTGCGTGCGGACTGTAACTACACGGATGTTTCCATCTGAACCAGGCTGGATGTTAGTAACGCGTCCTAGTTTCCATTCTAGAGGAGGCAAGTTGTCCTCTTTGAGCAGAACCATTGTTCCAATGTGCAGGTTGGATCTTTGCCTCGTCCATTTGTTCCGGCTTTGAAGCTGTGACAGGTAATCGGTCGACCAACGCTTCCAAATCAACTGGTTGATCGCTTGAACTTGTTGCCACCTATTCAGACGATTTTCTGGAAGATGCAGAAGATTTGGATCTGGCACTGCTTGCAACGATCGATGTATTATGAAATGTCCTGGAGTGAGCACTTCTAAATCTTCTGAATCATTGGATATCGGTGTGAGAGGTCTGGAGTTCAGGCATGCTTCTATCTGAACTACTACAGTGTGGAATTCATCGGGTCTCAGTACATATCTTCCAATGACTCTGCGCATGTGTGTTTTGATTGATTTTACTGCAGACTCCCACAATCCACCAAAATTCGGTGATCTGGGAGGGATGAACTTAAACTCGATGCCCTCACTGGCGGCTTCTGTAACTACAGAGTTTCGAAATTGCTCGGCAGTAAACAAACGATGTAATTCATTCAGCTCTCGACGAGCTCCTACAAAGTTGGTGCCATTGTCGCACATGACAAGTACGGGCCTCCCACGTCTGCTTGTAAACCTCCTAAATGCTGCTACAAATGCACCGGTGGAAAGATCTGCTACGACTTCCACGTGAACAGCTTTCACGACGAGACACACGAATACGCATACGTAGCATCTATTCATAGCTCCTTTCCGATGGATAGCTTTGATTTCAAAAGGACCACAATAGTCCACACCAACTCGCTGGAATACTGGGGCCGGCGATACGCGTTCCATAGGTAAATCTCCCATCAATTGTTCATGAACACGTGGTCTCGCTCTAAAGCATCTTACACAACTGTGCACAACTTCTCTGGCTAAATTCCGAGCTGCAATCGGCCAAAAGCGTTCTCGAACACTCGCCATCATCAGTTGTGGTCCACCATGAAGAAGTCTATGATGATAGTCCACAAATACTAGCTTTGTCAAAGGATGTTTGTTATCTAACAGCATCGGGTGCTTTCGCTCCTCGGGAATCGCAGCATTTCTAAGCCGCCCGCCTACGCATAAAACCCCATCTTTCATAATTGGATGAAATGGAAGTATTCTCGATGAAGACTTCACTTCATTTTTCGCTACGAGGTCCGCTATATCAACAGGGAAACTTTCCGATTGGGCTATTTTTACTAAACACAGCAATGCTTCTTTATGCTCCTCACTTTTCAATACTCCAATTCGATGTTCGTTGGGATCCTTATGTCGACAATTGAAGGCAAAACGACGCATCCAGGCGGTCAATCGCACGAGACCCAGGAGTGATTCCTTAAGTCCAAAAATTTCACTGTGTGACAAGATCTGCAGAGCCGCACAGACTAAAGGTTTTTCTTCCAACAAAACTGAATCGAATTGCTGCTCATTTGGCGAGCTCTGTGGCCAGCTTTTAGAATCCTTCGCCAACCATTCTGGACCATTCCACCAAAGTGAACTTTGGGCCAATTGCGCAGGTGTGAGCCCTCGGGATATAATGTCTGCGGGGTTCTCGATACCTGGAACATGATTCCAAATACCGTCACGAGTGATGTGCTGAATCTCTGAGACACGATTCGCTACAAACACATTCCATCTTGAAGGGTGTGCTGAAAGCCAACATTTTACAATGGTAGAGTCCGTCCAAAAATAAGCCTTAGCACCGATCTCCAGACTGTTTTGAACTGTTTCGTACACATGTGACAGAAGAACGGCTGCTGAGAGCTCAAGTCGAGGTATTGTTTGCTTCCGTTTTTTCCCTTTAACATCATCCAGAGGAGCTACTTTGGATTTGGCAGTCACCAGCCGAATAGTAACCTCTCCGTCCTTGGTTGTGTTTCGTAAATAAATCGCAGCTCCGTAAGCCTTTTCAGAGGCATCGCAGAATCCGTGAATCTCGCATGCAATCACGTCCTTGCGGAATGCGATCCATCGAGGAATAGATACTCCATCTAGACCATTTAATTTGTCCCTAAACTCCAGCCAAAATTGCTGATGCTCATCTTTTAATGGTTCGTCCCAAGAATACTTTTCCTTCCAAAGTTCTTGGAGAAACATCTTTGCTTGGACTATAACTGGACCTGCGAAACCGTAGGGATCAAACAAACGCGCAGTATCAGACAAGACAAGGCGAAATGTAACCGGAAAAACAGGTTTCCAAACTGGTAGCTTAAACCAAAACAAATCCTGTGCTGGTTCCCAAGTAAGTCCGAGGGTTTGTATGGTACTATTTCCGGTCTGTACATCCAAGAAATCTTTCTTGTCACATAAATGTGCTGGAAGTTCACGTAGCAAGTCGGGATGGTTGCTGTTCAACTTCCTCAGGCAAAATCCATAAGAGTTCAACAGCTCTACAGTTGATTTACACATGCTTTTCCCTTCATCAATAGTATGCGCTCCCGCTAGCATGTCGTCGACGTAAAAATTCTTTTTTATAATGACTGCTGCGTCTGGATGCGAAGATTTTCCATCCTCAGCACATTTCAGCAAGCATCGCGTTGCTAAATACGGTGCAGAAGATGTTCCGTAGGTTACTGTAGTTAACTGGTACGTGCGGAGCGGTTCTTCGCTGGATTCTCTCCACAGAATCCGTTGTAGCGGCTGATCTTTCTCATGAACGTTTACCATGCGATACATCTTTTCAATGTCTCCAACTATCGCGTACTTGTGGATACGAAATCTCAATAGGATTGCTATTAAATCGTCCTGGACGACTGGTCCTACCATCAGGATATCATTTAGAGAAACTCCAGAGCTGGTGGAGCAAGAAGCATCGAACACCACTCTGAGTTTTGTAGTTGTACTGCTGGGTTTCATCACCGGTTGATGTGGCAGGTAGTAACAGACTGCAGGTTCATCTTCGACCTCGTGTACCTCACGCATGTGTCCCATCAACTGGTATTCATGAATAAAAGCTGTGTAAAGAGCTTTCACCTCAAGATTAGTTTTCAATCTGTTTTCCAAAGCTAGAAAACGTTTCGTGGCTGCCCGCTTCGAATTACCTAATCTTTCAATCATAAACTCTCTCTTTGGGAGAAAAACTCTTAGTTTTCCGTCGGGATCTCGAGTAGTAGTTTGATTAAAGATGTCTTCACAAGTGGACTCTTCAATTGACAAACAACTTTTCGTTCGGCAGGACTCCAATTCCCAGAATTTGGTTAGCTGCTGCAGTACCTCATCAGTGGAAACTTCTGGTGTCATGGCGCTGTAAGAAGTGACTGGCGTTTCTGGAAACTCTCCTGCTACGATCCATCCCAGCTGGGTGTTTTGAAGAATTGGACCAGCATCAGTAATCTTCATTTGCTCCGCTAGTAACAACTCATAAAAGGTGGAGACTCCTATAACAAGATCAACTGAGCTAGATTCGTTGAATCTGGGATCGGCTAAGCGGATGGACGACGGAAGATTCCAGGCGCTGACATCAAAGCTTCTCTGTGGCAAATCTATTGTGATTCGAGGAAGCACGAAGAATTTTATCTCATCAGTTTTAAACGACGAAGTTCGCGACACAATTCGACCAAGAACGGACTCCTTAGAAATGTGAATGGATCCTCCAACGCCTTTCACGGGAAGATTTTCTCGAAAACGAACAAATTTCAACTTCTGCGACAAATGCTCCGTCATTAAAGAAATCTGTGAGCCATTATCTAACAGCGCACGAGCTAAAACTTTGTTGCCACTGCTATCAGACAGCATGACAACGGCTGTCGACAGGATGGCGGTGTGGGTGTTGCGTTGTGTACCTAGTAGAGTAGAAGTGTGGTGGCTAAGAGTGGGAGTGTTTGTGGGAGGTGGCTGTTGTGTAGGTTGTGAGATGTTTTGTGAAGATTGGTTGCTATTCATCCGGGACTGAGCCTGTTGTGTATAAGGTTGCCTTCTTGTTTGACTGTCCGCGCGTTGAGGTCTTCGTGGGTCTTGAGAGACGTTCTGCATGTTTTGTTGGCTGCTTTGGTTGGGAGAATACGGGTGCAAAAGAACGTGGTGATATTGTCCACACTTCAAACAGGATTCCTGCATGCAATCAGCAACAAAATGTCCGGAATCCAAACAATTCAGACATAGCCCCATTCTGCGCACCAAAACTTTCCTGTCGATGACTCGCATCCTAATGAGTCTGTTACATTGTTCTGCTTTGTGTCGACCATTGTTGCAAATAGGGCAGAAACTCTCGAACGTTGCTGTGCTATGACTGATAGGAGCTCTAGTGTTTCGATGATGATCGTCGCCACTGCGACTGGCCGTTGACTGCAGGATTGAACAATGGTTTTCTAGAAACTCAACCATAGCTTCATAGGTAGGGACGGTTTTAGAAGCATGGTGAGTTTCCCACAGACGGTATGTTTCGGCATCCAATTTTTGTGAGAGCATAAACGCTAGCAATGTGCTCCAGTTGCTAGTCTTCTGGCCGAGTTTTTCTAATTGTTGAAGGTTGATTTTAAACGTCGACAACAATACATTTAATGCTTCGTAACTTTCTGTCCGCATGGCAGATGTGGCGAAGAGTGCTTTCAAATGCTCCTGAGCTATCAGTTTATGATTCTCATATTTCGATTCAAGTGTGCTCCATGCTAGGCCGTAGTTCATCGCTGAAACTTGGATTTGATTGATATGGAGAAGTGCGTCATCTCTCAGTGACGTCCGGAGGTAGTTAAACTTATCCATATCGTTCAACTGGACATTATCGTGAATCAGCGACTTGAAGTTGTCTCGAAAATTAATCCAATCCAACAGCTTCCCGGAAAAGGTTGGCAGCTGAAGTTCTGGATACTTTGTGTGACACGGCAAAACCACGTCGGAAACAGAGGATTGAGTTGGTTGTGCGGGAATCGACTCCATCTTCGACAGCAGCTGTTGTTTCAAAGAAAAGTACCGTGTCACAAATCCCTTATACACCTTTTTGCTTTCTCGTTTTCGAACTTCCTTCTTATCGTCGCCGTCTTCAGATTCCTCTTCAAGGTCTTCAAGGATCATCTCTATACGAACTCGCAGATCACAAAACTTCTCGTAGGCTTCGTCCAACTTAGTCAGCCGTGGTTGAAGTGAGCCATGATCCCGAACATCGTCGTAGTCGTGAAGGAAATCTTCAAAGCTCTCTAGCAGACTCCACAAAATCCGTTCCTGTTTGGACATACGTCGAAGATCGTCGGCCATTTTTGTAAAACACAATATGTACTTTGAACTAACACTTTTTATAAAACACTCCCGAGACCTCAAACGGCGACAAATTGACTGATATCAATATTTTGACAGATGAAAATTTTAATTTTCTGATACGTGGAACAGTAGCGGTATCAATTAATTTCGAGCTTTCATGCGCTAAGTGGCTGCTCAAAGTCTACCGGAGAAAGCTTTACAAATCTCCACAGTTCTAAAAAATGAAGGCAAACCATGCAACGTATTCTCATTCAGCCACCTCAACCATTCAATCGCATTTCCACACTCACACTCTATCTACTAGTACTTATCTGTATTCCTTGGGGCGTCCGTGGGTCGATGATGAATCCTTCCAAATTCGGCTTGATCACTTGCAGCTCAGCTCTTAATTTCGCGTTGCACTTTTCGGAAACTTTTGCCGGAATCCACCACTTTTAAATACAGGAATAGTCCGAACGTTCACAATTTCACAATTAGTTCGATAGAATGTACCAAACAGTTTTCGTACACATTAAACCCCGTTTCAAGCACTTTCAATTTTACAGCAATCACCCAGCGCGTTTACTTGATGTCGGAATCAACAAACTAAGTCTTTTCTCCCAGGGTGATTTGTTTTGTTGTTCAGGTGAAGTACACAATTTTTCACTCCTAGGTTTCAATTAAATCTTCCCTTCGATTTTCAGCTGCTTGCCAAACAGGCTATCCAAGCGCACTTTTATTCATCCCCAGGGGAACCCAAGCCAGCGAACCAAAAAGGGAATCAACCCAAGCCACCCGCTAAGAGTAGGGACCCGCACAAAATGGGGCAAACCCAAGCCAAGCCGGCTATCACAATACACTTGTTCACAAAGAAAAAACGCGCACAAACTCCGCGGTTTAATCCGGTCGCTAAGGACCAAATGTTGAGGCCAATCCCCAAAGCTGCTGATTCGGAAGGCCGCGAAGTTCCCTGACGTACTTAGTTCGAAACTATAATTAATAAACACGGCACTTAGAGTGGGATACGATCACGGGGGAACATTTATTTTCAACACTCAATTCAAAAACGCTTAACTTCGATCTTAACACAAAAGTGGACTGTATTTGCTACGCTCGCTAAACGATATGACCGCACGACACGGGTCACCAAAACAATTTTCTTTTGTCTCGCTACCAACTCGCTGCTATCAACTACTCGTAATTGTCGATCGAGTACCTACGTTCGGTCATCGGTCATTCTATTTGCATACACGCACAGTTGGTTCTGACCACTGTAGATGCGTGCGGCTGGGGATGGTTATTGATGCTGCTTGTGGCTGACCTGATTTACAGTATTGGATTTTCTGTTGTTGTTGCTATTTGGCGCAAACAGTCATTTTTGTCATTTTTGTCATTTTTGTCATTTTTGTCATTTTTGTCATTTTTGTCATTTTTGTCATTTTTGTCATTTTTGTCATTTTTGTCATTTTTGTCATTTTTGTCATTTTTGTCATTTTTGTCAATTTTGTCATTTTTGTCATTTTTGTCATTTTTGTCATTTTTGTCATTTTTGTCATTTTTGTCATTTTTGTCATTTTTGTCATTTTTGTCATTTTTGTCATTTTTGTCATTTTTGTCATTTTTGTCATTTTTGTCATTTTTGTCATTTTTGTCATTTTTGTCAATTTTGTCATTTTTGTCATTTTTGTCATTTTTGTCATTTTTGTCATTTTTGTCATTTTTGTCATTTTTGTCATTTTTGTCATTTTTGTCATTTTTGTCATTTTTGTCATTTTTGTCATTTTTGTCATTTTTGTCATTTTTGTCATTTTTGTCATTTTTGTCATTTTTGTCATTTTTGTCATGAACTGGTCTCGTCAACTATGAACTGAACTTTTAGGGGACGTGATAAAATGTAGAACTTAACTCGTTGGTGGTTGGTACAGAACTCTTTATTATTCGTTTTCTTAAATCTATCGCGCGGTGACAGACTGAACATGATCCGCCGCGTCAGCATATGCAGTCCATTGCCCATGGGTCGATGTAGGATGTTTATCAAGAATGCTTAGCTCGCATAAACATTCACATCGCACCGTGTGGCAATTCTTGCAACAATGTTGCGACATGCGATGGCAAGTCCGGCATCCACCACACGCCCTGTTTATTTGTTTATAAAAATTGTGTCTCCTAAGCCATAATTTTTATAACCTCTAACATAAGATTTTTGTTCTCTTTCTCTTAAACAATTTAACATTAATAGAAATGCTGTGACATAATGATGTATCTTAGATTGTGTTATCGACGTATTTATGTATCCTATAGTATTCCATGATTTAAAATAGACGTTTTTCATTTATGTTTATTTTATATACTTTATGTAGTAGTATCGGTTGTTGTATGTATGTATATGTAATATTCAAATTATTCTCTCTTTAAAATAAACTATCGTAGCAATTTACTCTAATGGAATAGTTTCATTCTATCCACCACACGCTCTGGTTTTATTTTCTAAATATCTTTATCCTAGATTTATGAACTATTTCTTCCTTATTTTTAATTATTATTTTCAAATTTGAATCTAAATCTTCAACTACTTGGTATGGTCCTACATATATATTTTCCATCTTGGATCCAGTTTCATTTTTTAATAACACTAAGGTCGAATTCACAGTGAGCGCGGTGCGAAGTGCGAAGCGAATTTCCAATTCGCGCGAAAAACCGCTTCTCATTGAAACACGTTGAAAAAAACATCGACCGGCCACAGTGCAAGCGAATTTTCGTGCGAACACCTGGCTGGATCGCGCGAATTCATCCTGTTCATCCGGACATACACTGAAAATATTCTCTCGGATATTTTTTATCGTAAAATGATTTATCAAAAAAATTTTTTTCAAAAGTTTATTTATTTAATTATCATTGCCGTTTCTGTTTTGGTAATGAAAAATGCACGGTTTTTTAGCGCGGATTTTCGAAACAAACGCGGTTTCAGTCTTTTTCTATTGAAACAAATTATAACTGGCAGTAAACGACCGGTGGCATGAAAGCCCCACAATATGTGTATAGGGTGAAGGGGCTGAACGGATAGAAGTTGGAATTTGTTATCCGACGCCATCTTGAAATCCAATATGGCCCCTTTCACTCAACTTTAAAATGCTGGAAGTGACTGAAAAGCACATGAAACTCCCACAATATGGGTATTGGATGAAAGTACTCAATAAGTAGAAGTCGAATTTGGCTGTCCGACGCCATTTTGAAATACAAGATGGCGGTTTCCGCTTAATTCAAAATGCAATAAATAACTGAAAATCGTAAGGTCCATCCACAATATAAGAAATCAGTAAAAGGGATAAAAAATTAGATGAAAAATTACTGACAAAAATTTAACAAAAATTTTGAGAGAACTGCAAAAAAGCACTGAAAAGAATAAACAAAAATATAACAAGTGTTATAAAACTAAAGTAATATTGACAAAAATAATACAAAACTGTGGGAAAATATGAATAACTATTACTAAAATTAATAAATATGACAAAAAAAATAGTGACAAATGACAAAACTTTGGATAAAACACGCCAAATGTGGTTAAATAATTAAGCCAAAAAATATGACAAATATTACAAAATTAGACAAAAATATGAGAAAAAAATCACAGAAATGGCAAAATTATGACAAATGAGAAAAAAAAATTTATGATAAAATTATAATCAAAATTTGATAATGAAATGACCTGACAGAACTTATATAAGGACCAATATTTGACAATAAATTTACAAAAATGACAAAATAATAACAACAAATTTACAATAAAATCACAAAAATTTGACAAAAAATAAGGCAAAATGGCTAGAATATGATAAAGTTTTGAAAAAAATATGACAAAAAATTGTCAAAAATATTGACAATAATCTAACAAAATTATGAAAAATGAGATAAAAATATAACAAAATACTTTCAAATATATGTAAGAAAAATGACAAAATGATGACAAATACGGCATAAAAATCACAAAATTAAAA